>NC_133655.1:164875442-165076075 GCF_009905375.1 Apium graveolens
AAAGATGACATCATAGCATGACACAAGAATGACATAAGGAGGAAGGAGATGTGGATGGTTATTAACCCCACAAAGTCCAAGGTTAAATAGGTAATTAACTAAAACAAAAACAAAACCAAATCAACCAAGCCAAAACAAATCATTTTTCACCAAAACAAAAATCTATTTCTCTTCACCAAGAACTTGCTCTCGGCTTTTTGGCATTTCAAAGGGAAAAATTTTCAAAATCCAAGCTTCCTAAATTGGTAAGATAATTCCCTAGTCATCCTTATGCATAGATATGGCTATATTATGAGTTTAAGCACCCCATTCATTCTCAATCTTCTTCAATAAATCAATGAAGAAGACAATGAATAGTGATTTCAAAGTTTTTAACTTGAATTTTTCTTGTTTTCCTTTAAGATCCAAGCATCCCTAAGACTTCTCAAAGCTTCTTAAGGCTTCCTAGCTACTTCCACCATTTCAAGGAAGGTATATCATCTCCAAACCCTAGATTCCTTTGCATAATAAGATAATTTTGATTGTTATGGTGATATAGTAGCTTAATGCTTGTGGTTTAGAGTTTGGGTTGGAGTGGTAGTGAAATGGAATGGTGAATCTTGTTGTTTTGATTAAAAGAACTTAAGTATAGTTATTTTCAAGCTTAAGCATAAGTATAAATGTTAATATTGAATTGATTGGGGCTGTTATGATGTGATAAGGATGGAGTTTGGTTGTATGAATGGATTGAGGTTGAATTGTGATGGTTTTTGAATGGTTTAAAATTGGGAAATCGCGTAAACATAGTTGTCGTAATGTCCGATTTACTTTAGACTGCTTTTGTTCATAACATTTGGACCCGAGAACTCCCTGCTAGATTATGACCATTGCCATGTTTAGATAGTTCATGTTACGAGCTTCTTTTTGATATGTAGTTCGTTTGATTCCGATGTACGGTTTAGGAGAAACGACCATTTCAAGTAACGGCATTTCGCGAACGAAACTTTTCCCCTCGCCTTACTTTGAAACATAGGTTAAAGACCAAAAAGGGTTAATTAGTGTATGAAACAATTATGGTAAGAGTGTTAGGAAGTTGGTAAGACACTCGCGAAGGAATCGCCTTAAAACTCGTAATGGTTAATTTATTAAAAATGGTGGAGCCAAGGGTACTCGAGTGACATAAGAGAATCAGTAAGCGCAAAACAAGCGTTAGAGTCTAAGTTAGTTAAAGTATAGATTTACAAGTGACTTTGGTTTAATTACAACTTACTTGTTGTTTATAGGTTACCAGACTCGTCCCGAGCCTTTTATCACCCCCAGTCGCTCAGGCAAGTTTTCTACCCGTTATAACTGTTGTTGTGATGTATATGTGTATATGCATGATCTTGCGATAAATGCATATTTGTTATTAGCAAATTCTTGCGATATATTGTAGCATGTGATATGGTACATATGCATGCCTGTTTCATATTCTTGCCATATATATCTGTTGGTTCAGTTGATAATACCTATGCTAGAGAATAGCGGTAATTTACATATACCCTTAGTAGAGGGACCCAAAGGTGAAAGCATTTTCTAAAACCGGGAGTCGAGGATCCCGAGTAGATTTTATATATATATATATATATATATATTTATATATATATGGTAATAGTTTTCAAAACTATTAATCGAATAAGGTTTATTCGATAACTTTATTTTATTAATGAATATTATCTTGAATATTCATTCGAGGACTTATGACTCCTTTATATTATTTATTGAATATTACTTGGATATTCATTTGAGGATGTATGACTCCTTTATTTTATTTAATGAATATTATTTATAATATTCATTCGAGGTATTATGACTCCGCTTATTATTTATTAATATTCTTTATTTATTAAAGAATAATGTTCGATAATCAAACTTACTTTTGATATTCAAATAAAGATATTACTTTCGTATAAGTATATCTTTGATTATTTACTATTCATTTCAAGTATAAGTTTTCCAACTTCTACCTCAATTACTCTTTATGGGAATATTATGTAAATAATAATATTCAGATATTTCTTTATATTGAGACTGATTTACTTTATTAAATCAGCGTTATTCCAAACCCTCTTTAAAGCATTTTCAAGTCTTTAAAATGATTTTCAAAAGTTAGAGCGGATCCCAAAACTCATTTTTATATTTAAGATCCCAAAACAAGTTTCTACTTGGGGAAAGGGGGAACGAGCTTTACGTTTTAGAGTCATGGATTTCATCTGAACTAGGAGTGGCGTAAGTGGTCGAGTGGCGCCAGCCCAACCTTATTATATTGGCCCAAATGGCCTGGAAGTTCCGCTAAGGCGGTCCATTCCTTAGGAGTTCAGTGTTCGGTTGACAATTAAATCCGACAGGTTCTCCTCTACATGTAGAAAATGGTGGGGTTGTACTACTACGACTGATCATCGTAAGTGGTCTTCCTGGCGCGGCAAACTCCCGTAATGAGTTCATCATCCATTTGGATAATTCTGCAACACTACCCGTAGCATTTCGATCGAAAGGCTACTGATGGGTGGTTGCTGAAGCATTGATAGGGTCAAACAGGTTTATTGGTGTATCCATTGAATGAAGTATCTCGTAACTTCATTTCTTTTGAGAATCAAATTATGTATAATTATAACTTGTGGAAGATAATGGGAATTAACTGTAAATTTATCAAGTAATCATTTTGGGTTGTAATAACTTTTAATTGTGGATTCAAGGACTTGTACTTATTTCAATTTCATCTCTGAGACTATAACGGGTTGTGGTGTGTATTAGTGTGGGGTCACAACATAGGGTTATTTATTATTAATTAAGTGAAGTGATATTGTGGAAAGAAAGACCGTGACGACCCGGATCGCTGACCCCGGATCTGGGGGTGTTACAGAAATGGTATCAGAGCTAAGCGTTATAAACCTCAGAGATGATGTGACGTTAAGATAATAAGTTCACTAAGATAATAAGAACTTTTGCCAAGTTCATAGTCGGGCTACCTAACGTAGTACTGACAGTTAAAACCCTTATGGGAACCCTTATAAATATCGTGATAGAAGCGTAGTTCGTTATCGTATATGGTAGCGGAACTCCGAACCCTGAGGCTGAGGAGCAACAGCGCGATGATGTTTTATTACTTATTGGAGATCAGATTGTGGATCCGGTACAGTGTCCTAACGCAGGACCGGATGATGTTGATATTGAGGATGTAGTGGTTGAGGATGTTGTCCTAGATGGGATTGTTGCTGAGGAGGATCTCGTGGAGGATCCTAACAAGAATGAATAAAGGACCATTGAGGAATTAATGACCATGGTTAGGGAAACTACCAGAGGTAGGATTGGCAGGTCACTACCGGAGGTTCGTTCAAGTTTGTAAAGATAGTATCCCCTTTAACGCGGCTTACTCGTAAGACTGAGAAGTTCGAATGGACAGAGAAATGCGAGAACAGCTTTCAAGAACTGAAGCAAAGGTTGGTGACGGCACCTATGTTGGCGTTGCCGGATGGAAAGGGAGATTTTGTGATGTGTAGTGACGCTTCGCATAAGGAATTAGGGTGCTTCTTATACAGCACAACAAGGTAATCGCGTACGCGTCAAGACAATTAAGGGAATATAAAATTTGATATCCCCACCCATAAGCTTGGGCTCGTGGCAATAGTTTTTCCCTAAAGATTGGAGGCACTACTTGTATGGAGAGAAGTGCGAGAATTACCAAGCCATAAGTGCTCTAGTTCATTTTCGCGCAAAGAGAGCTCAACATACGCCCGAGGAGGCGGTTAGAGCTAATCAAGAATTATGATTGGGAGATTCTGTATCATTCGGGGAAAGCCAATGTGGTGGCTGATGCCCTTAGTAAAAAAGAGAGACTCAAGATAATAATGTCTTTGGGAGAGTTTATAAGAGATTTTGAGAAAATGGAAATAGAAGTGAAGGTAACCGGAGCCGGTACCGAAAAGCTGTTTGAGATTGCAATACAGCCCGAATTATCGAAAAGGATTATATGGTGCCAAGAAAAAGTGATGAATGAAGGCAGAAAGCCAACAAATAGATAAGAGATTAATACCGAGAAAGGTGATAAGGGAATAATGAGGTATTCCTATAGAATTTGGGTTCCAAATGTTCAAGAGCTTAAAGATGAGATCTTAGATGAAAGCTAGTTTGAGGAATAAGATTTAGAGCAAACCCTGAACATGATAGTCAGTGAGGTCGCCATCAAGATCGAAGGAAACCATAACATGATGAAGTGGAAAATGAGGATTTAAAATATATAGGAGGACCCCGATTATGGGGAGGAGGAGGGAATGTTCATACTAAGGAAACAGAAGTCGGGTAAGGAAAAGAGACCCGAGACGGTACTCCTATACGAAAATTTATGGACCTTTCTAGACAGAACTTAGACTATTATCCCCAACCACCACCCTGAGGAAACAATGCGGTGAGAAATTCTTTCAGGACCTTTAAGTCGCTAAGCCCTTAGAGTTCCAAGGAACAAGCTGAACCAGTCGAGGCAAGAGCCTAGCTAAAGGAAATATAGGAATCATTTGAGATTCTAAATGATGGACGAATCACAAAAGACTATTTTTGTCACTTACCCTCCTAAGAGAAGGGCCACCACTGGTGAGAGACCAAGAAAGGCACGGAGCCAAAGGTTAGAATAAACTGATTAAAGTTCAGTCAATTGTTTTCGGGAAAGTAATTCCCAAGGTTATGGAGATAGTGTAAAAGCTTTAGAGTCAGAACAAAGGTGGACGAGTATGAGGAAATATGAAGCTAAGTTGTAAAAGTTGTCAAGATTCGTTCTGATGACAAGAATCCCAGAACGATGTGATGCTTGAAGTCAATGATTAGTGGGTTCATGAAATAATGATAAGAGAAAGGAAAATAAAAAGAAACTGAAGTGGAAAGGAATATAAAGGCAATAGAGTTTGAGGAATGATAAGGGAGTTGGGTATGAGGAAACCCTATAGACTCGTAGCAATAGAAATAGAAAAATATGTAATCGTCAGGATGAGGGTGATTCACCATGAGTTAAAATTGATGGTTGAGGGCATAAGAGATACATATATTTTATCCCCTGTAAGTTGGGAAGATTCGAGGAAACCTTGAGATAATTCAAAGGATAAATAATGAGACGCGGATAGACTGAGGAGACAAGAAAGTAAGAAATTAAGAAAATTGGATGAAGGAAGTGACCTTCAAGAAGGTGAAGTGTAAGACCGGTGGCATGATACCCAGAAAGGGAGACGCCAGATATGAAATATATCCCAACATTGAGGTGACTGTTGAGATAAACAACAAAAGTAAATAAGAAATTATTAAGAAGAGGTTCACGTTGAACACGACCAATATCTTCCAGAACATCCTTGTTATCATTACCAAATTAGGCAAGAAAAGCGGATAACCGTTGTTATCTTTTGGAGGCCGTATTGATTGACCTCATTTTGAATACAGATGTTATTGTGAAAATTAGGCATATACTATCGAGGTGGGAATGATTGAATAAGACACCCTTATCAGGGATATATGACTTGATTTATCCATGGAAGGATGCATGTACCTTTTTAAAGGTGGAATTAAGGATAGAACATTGGTAACTTAAAAGGAATCATAGGGGAATGCATAAATGTTGGCATTTCACCCTTAATAGGGACATCATGAGTTTTAACAGTATGAATTGGAAAGGATTAAGGTAACAACAACCTTTAAAGAAACAGTGGAGAATTTTTTTTTTCAAAAGTATATAGACAATGATTCTGGTATAAATAAATGGTATTTTGATATGCCATGTATCTAGAGAATACATGAGGAACGATTCAAGGATAACCTTAGAGGTTTTACAAGGAGAAAGGTAATATTCAAAATTCTCAAGAATAGAAATGTTGATAAAGGAAATATGACGTAATTATAATGATGCCAAGTGGGGCACGTGTTAAACCACGAGAAGGTATGGATCGAACCAGTAATGATCGAAATTGTTCAGGGCAATTAGGACTTAAGATAAAAGATGTTCTAATTATGATTGAGAGTCAGTCATGACAGTGATTAACCTCTAAAGACTGAGGCAATAACTTATGGAAAAAAAATGGTGATTTTTTTTTTTACTCATCAGATTTTAAGGAAAACATCTTCACATAAGCTGTGAATGAAATAAGGTAGAAAATTTATTTGGAGGTGGTTAAAATGACATTGACTATAAGGAAATTTTACTATCAGGAAAGGCCAAAGAGGTGGCCGACACTTTAAAGGTAAGAGGATAATTATAGGCGCTTGTGCCAAAGGAATACAGTGATGATGGTTAAAGCTATGCAGGTTGTATTATAGTTTGGAAGATTGACATTCCTTCTGATGACTGTGCAATACCCAACCGTAATAGTAGTTGGTAAAGGTTTAATTCGTGTAATCGCCATAAGCGGGCTATCTATCTCAGAAGATACTATCTTGAGATAAGCCAGGACCATATTTCAAAAAGGACTAGACGAACCCTTGAGTTAAGTCTTCTATTTAAGGTATACGATTAAGAATGGTATTAACCTGCTATCGTTGCTTTGACTAAAACTCTTCTGCAATTTTATCTACTTCATGTCATGAAAGTATGTCAGAGTTTGGATTGTTCTTCATGAATTATGATTGGTGATTATGTTAACTCCTTAGAAGTATTTTATACGACACGTATGGACTCCGTATGGTTAGATATTAAGATTTCATGGAAAATGAATGACGACAGTAAGTCAGTGGTGGACTATAGTAATGCAACAATGATTCTGCGAGTAATGAGTCGATTACAACCATGAGAGTTGTATTGAAATGAATGTTGAGATTGAGTACCACTAATCGGGTCGTGGTGGTGTATAAGTTATCATTGATAGACTAATTAAGTAGATTATCTACCTATTGAATACTTATTCCTTCTTATCAATAGAGAGTCATATTACTATACGAGGAAGGTTGCGATGCTAGCATAGAATTCTAGTAACTATGATGTCTAGAATGAGATCCCAGATTCAATTTTTGATATCGAGGGAGTTTCAAAGGTGATTGTGTATAAGCTCGAGGAAGAGCATGGGTCCATAGAATGATGGATGGAATAGCAAAAATATTTAGGCATGTGAAATACGATGCTATAATACTTGATGTTGATATAAATACATATATGTTTTGTTCTCCTATGACAAACCTCTATAGTTCAGAGGTAGGTTCCAAGCCAGATATTTTGTGGCAGTATATTCTTTTTTTTTTATATTTACAATTCTCTTCAATTCGTTCTTTTCTCTTCTTTTCATTTCATATAAACTGAGAAGAACAACCCTTCCAGAAGGGGAAGTATTGCCGAATGACTATCTATCTGTGTGATAGAAGCCGAGTATGATACCAGCTATTATTTAATTGCTTGTCAAGTACTAAAGGCTGGCCACCTTCTGTACTAACTATGCAATATAACAAGTGTTCATGATCATAGTGATCTCTCAATGAATTCTTTTACTTCTATATGATTGATCAAACTTTGGGAAATTGAAACAGCTGAAAAAGGAGTAATAAAGTTGTGGTAGTATTCGGAATGGAAACACATTCGTGATACTAAGGTTGGCGTGGTTATTAAAAGATTATAGAACGCTAACGAGCAAAAGTATAACCAATATAATATTAGGAACGGAAGTTAGTAGCGATTACGAACTGGAAAAGAATGGGTATTGAGAAGCAAAAGCTCTAATGCTAAAAGCTATAATGAGAGTCTGTGCAA
This sequence comes from Apium graveolens, assembly GCF_009905375.1. Taxonomy (NCBI): domain Eukaryota; kingdom Viridiplantae; phylum Streptophyta; class Magnoliopsida; order Apiales; family Apiaceae; genus Apium; species Apium graveolens. Next base: position 164,883,169 of record NC_133655.1, read on the forward strand.
TAGACTTGAAAGAATTTGGAATGATCACTTAACACAGATTGAGTTTTCTTACGACAATAGATCATATGTCATTATCGAGATGTCTCCTTATGAGATCCTTGGGGGAAGACAATGTCGATCTCCCTTATGTTAGGATGAAGTTGTAGAGCGCAAGATGCTCGGACCTGCAGTAGTCCAAAGGACCAAGGATATAATAGATCTAATCAGAGAACGGCTGGTGGTAGCCCAAGATGGACATAAGAAGTATGTTGATTTGACACGAAAGGACAAGGAATATGAAGTAGGGGACCTAGTGTTGTTATAGGTATTCCCTTGGAAAAGATTGATGAGATTCAGAAAGAAAGGAAAGCTAAGTCCACAAATTGTTGGACCCATTGTAATATCCGGGATATATCGTGTAATTATTTTTGCTATTATATAATTATTATGTGTGTTCAGTATCTACTCTGTGAGCTAATTGTTAAGTGTTATCTGTACTTGAATATTCAAAAATAATATTAATTGAGTATTTTAATTTTTATATGTCCAAAATAAAATATAAATAATTGTCATATCTTCCTAATTATTTTTATGTTGGTTTATGGATTTATAAGAATCATATGAAATTTCTAAAATCTTTTTCCGGGTAATTAAAGTCTATTTTATAAAAACGGGAACGAACCGATGTCACCCGTTGTTACGTTTTTGGAACCCGAAACTTTTTCGAGAACTCCTTCCTAACGTAATTGTAATATTCCGAGCATATTCCATGTTTCGACTTTTTCGATCCGGCGTACGGTTTGTCCTGCGCGGGTCCCGGCGCAACATTTTCGATACAATATTCGTTTCGGTAAATCAATAAAACCCGTATTTTCGATAAACGGGAGCTTTTTATTAAACTATCCCAATTATCACTTCGTAATACGTGTAACCAGGCGCTGAGACCAAGACCGCAGTACAAATTGTACTGATTTGGATAATTATCCCGAAAACCGATACCGTTTGGATCAGTTTTTACAAATAAACGTACCGTTTTATATCGGGAATGATCCAACGGTATACTAATTTTCCGTAATTATAAATAGCCTTTTACCGTATTTTATTCCGTATCAAAATCATTTGCAGATAGTTAATTATATAATTTTCAGAGAAAAACCTTAATTACATAAACTGTTCTAAGAATCAAACAGCAAAACGAAGGCGTTACCGATCTCTGTTTTCAAAGCTTGAGTAACCAAAACAAAGGATTTGAGGTGTTCTATCAAATTCTGAGCTTTGTTTCACTGCAGAAATCAAGGTTATTTTTCTAAAAATTTATTTATTTTCGAATTTATTTTATTAAAAATATGAATTTTTGTTCGGATGATTGTTTGTATGATTTGATGATTGCATGTTGTAGAGCTTGTTTTCCTGATGATTTTCATATGTCATACGTCTGATTTGGAGTTCAATAACATGTTCAAATTTGAGTTTGATTTTCGAATTTTAAAATTAGGGTTTATAACCCGTATGAATGTTCTTAATTGAAATTTGGGGGTTTCTTATTCTGTGATAGATTGATGTTGTGTTATAGTGGGTTGTGTTCTCTGTGAAATTTGCAATCTAGTCGTATAAGTTTCATGAACCAACGAGGTCTGTAGAGAAGGGAGTTGTATTTTGAAGTTTTCGGATGTTCGCCGGAAACTGGAAAACTTCACGGCCAAATTTCGGCCAACTCAGGGATTGTTAGGATGAATTGATTGCATGGTTGTGTTCCTGATGTTGTGTAGATGTGATCTGGAGCTTGTGGTAAGGTGAGGAGGTCGGAATCGTGTTCTCCGGCGAACCCGACTATTTTCCGGCGACCCCCTGGAAAATTACAGTTTAGTACCTATAGTTTTGAAAACGATGCAGTTTGGTCCCTGTAGTTTACAGACTTTGCAAAAATTGGATTTCCGTTTTAAAAATATTTAAAAATCATATTTCCTATTTATTTTTATTATAAAAATTCATTTTTAATTTCTGAAAATTCTAAAAATTATTATTTTAATTCTGAAAATTATTTTTAATTCACAAATAAATCTAAATTAATTAGTTAATTAATTTCAGTTAATTTATAATTGATTAATTGGTCAATTAATTCAAAAATTAATTGATTAATTGATTTAATTAATTATTAATTGATTTTAATTAGTTATTTAATTAGATTTAATTATTTAAAAATGATTTAAAAATTCTGAAAAATAGTTTCGAGCTTTAAAATATTATTCTAAATTATTTCCAAGGCTCGATAATTATTCTAAAATTATTTCGGAGCCAGAATGGGCCAACCGAACCCTGTTTATTAACCCGAAATTGATCCAACGACCCGTTTTAATTCCAAAAAATGTTTTAAAAACCATTTTAAATACCAGAAAGCCTATTTATGACCCTAGACTTCTTTATAAATAATATATCATTGATTACGTGATGTATTATGTGCTATATGTGACTTGTTAATTGACTATCGGTGTATATATTCGGTGTTTACTTGATTATTGCATAACTTTCAATCCGTTAATCAGATTTGGGTAAAACGAAGGGTAGATAGAAGTATGTGTTGAATAGAATTCCATGAGTAAATTATTGATAGATGCTTATGATATGTGAGCAGAAGAGGCAAGACGTAAGAAAGGGAAACAGATAGTTGAAGAGTAAGACGGTTGTGATTGGAAACGAGTGCAGTGTAGTAAGCTAATATCAGGCAAGTGTTCTGAACTTTCTCGAGATATTGTAGTACTTGATAATCCTGTGATATTGCAAGTGCTTTGAAGCACAGAAACCTAAATCCTGATTTCAGTTATTGTCCTTGAGCCATGAATCATATTCTTTCTAATCCATTGATTATTGTATACCCAAACAAGAATCACAAATCTACGATACTACTCTACAAATACATACAAACTAAATACCAAACACTGAAATGAACCATTATATACTCAACCCATGGTATCTTATACTTTGAAAGATCGAATCCTTGAAACCTTGAAACGTTGATTCCTTTGTTATCCAATTCTTTCATTACCGAGCATCCAAGCTTTTAAATTGCCTTATTGATCCTTGCAAGGATTGAAACCCTTTCATTGTTAAACATTTATTGTTGTTAATGATTTCGGTTATTGTTTATTATTGCATACTCTATTATTATATTAGAATTGGATTGTTTTTATAAAATTGTGGACCAGATTCATGGTCAGACCATATAATGGTCAAGTTAGGCCAATGTGTGCCTTGGATCCAGTAGTTAGAGCAATACTGTGTGACTTGCTCGGGGTTAGTGCGTGACTGATCAGCAGCCTAACCTTGGTTTTAAATTAAAATTATAATATCCAATTCTAAATCATAATCCATTGTTCACTTGATATCATAACCATATTCACCTGATGATCATTATTCTCAGTTTTGTCATCGTAACTTGCTGAGCTAGGTAGCTCATTTGTGCGATGTTGTTTATATTCTTTCCAGTTAAAAAGGAACCAGTTGGTAAAGAGGATCCCCAGTCCAGCGCGAGAGCTTGGGGTTCAGGTTGAGAAAGCTGAGCTAGTAGGCTTCTTTTGGAATAATTTAAGTTTGTAAAAAGTTGTAATAATGTTTAATACTCAGTTTGAATTTGAAATAGTTGGGATTTGAACGGTTTGTAATATATTAGTGTGTTTGGCTTGTGTGCATACTTTAACCTGTTGCGGTCCATGGTGGTTGGTAAGTAGGGTCATTGCATATATTATTATTATCTTTATTATTGTTATAAGCAGGTTATAATTAAGGTGTGTGTGTGGACCCCAAACTTCTGACCCGGGTTTGGAGCGCGCCACACCCTTGGATATATTAAGACGTTTTGGGAAGTTAGCATATGAGCTAGCCCTACCCCCAAACATGTAGCAAGTCATAACGTGTTCCACGTATCAATGTTAAGGAAGTGTAAGTCGGATGCCAGATAAATAGGGGCATATGAGCGCATAGACATGCAACCCGACGTAACCTTTATGGAGCAACCAGGAAGGGTTATAGAGTGAAAAGGAACAAGTGCTTAGGAGAAGGGTTATCAAACTAGGAAGAGTTTGGTGGTAGGACCACAATGTGGGAAAATTTACTCGAGAGCTAGAAAGTGCAATGCTAAAAGAGTATCCCTATTCATTTTCTATTTGATTCCGGGACGGAATCCTTTTAAGGAGGGGAGACTGTAATAACCCCCAAAATTTTGAACTTTTTGTAACCCTTATGAATAGTGTTTTACCTAAATGAGAAAACTTTTCATGCCACACTATGTAGGGGTTCTGTTATGGATATTCTGAGATTTTATTAGTACTCTATATGGTATATAAGTGTATGTAAAGATGGTCAGAAGCCAATTCCGAACACTTTGATTTTTCCCGGAAATCCACTAGATACGGAAAGAATTGAGTATAAGGTAACATGAAAAAGTATTTAAATTAAAGGATTATAAGAGAGGATCATAAAAGGAATATAATATATTGAGAAAGGTTAAGGGAACCTAAGTAATAAGATCCCGGGTATGATCCCTCAAACGATAAACGAAAACGAAAGTTAAGCGAACCGTATAACAGATCAACGGTCATTAGGCAAACAATTAGGGAATTAATCAAAGGGATTAGAGAGGATGATGTCACCCAACCAATGAGAAGAGGACAAGGAGGGAAAGATGACATCATAGCATGACACAAGCATGACATAAGGAGGAAGGAGATGTGGATGGTTATTAACCCCACAAAGTCCAAGGTTAAATAGGTAATTAACTAAAACAAAAACAAAACCAAATCAACCAAGCCAAAACAAATCATTTTTCACCAAAATAAAAATCTATTTCTCTTCACAAAGAACTTGCTCTCGGCTTTTTGGCATTTCAAAGGGAAATTTTTTCAAAATCCAAGATCCAACCTTCCTAAATTGGTAAGATAATTCCCTAGTCATCCTTATGCATAGATATGGCTATATTATAAGTTTAAGCACCCCATTCATTCTCAATCTTCTTCAATAAATCAATGAAGAAGATAATGAATAGTGATTTCAAAGTTTTTAACTTGAATTTTTCTTGTTTTCCTTTAAGATCCAAGCATCCCTAAGACTTCTCAAGGCTTCTTAAGGCTTCCTAGCTACTCCCACCATTTCAAGGAAGGTATATCATCTCCAAACCCTAGATTCCTTTGTATAATAAGATGATTTTGATTGTTATGGTGATATAGTAGCTTAATGCTTGTGGTTTAGAGTTTGGGTTGGAGTGGTAGTGAAATGGAATGGTGAATCTTGTTGTTTTGGTTAAAAGAACTTAAGTATAGTTAAATTCAAGCTTAAGCATAAGTATAAATGTTAATATTGAATTGATTGGGGCATTTATGATGTGATAAGGATGGAATTTTGTTGTATGAATGGATTGAGGTTGAATTGTGATGGTTTTTGAATGGTTTAAAATTGGGAAATCGCGTAAACATAGTCGTCGTAATGTCCGATTTATTTTAGACTGCTTTTGTTCATAACATTTGGAGCCGAGAAATCCCTGCTAGGTTATGACCATTGCCATGTTTAGATAGTTCATGTTACGAGCTTCGTTTTGATATGTAGTTCGTTTGATTCCGATGTACGGTTTAGGAGAAACGACCGTTTCAAGTAACGACATTTTGCGAACAAAACTTTTCCCCTCGCCTTACTTTGAAACATAGGTTAAAGACCAAAAAGGATTAATTAGTGTATGAAACAATTATGGTAAGAGTGTTAGGAAGTTGTTAAGACACTCGCGAAGGAATCGCCTTAAAACTCGTAATGGTTAATTTATTAAAAATGGTGGAGCCGAGGGTACTCGAGTGACTTAAGAGAATCAGTAAGCGCAAAACAAGCGTTAGAGTCTAAGTTAGTTAAAGTATAGATTTACAAGTGACTTTGGTTTAATTCCAACTTACTTGTTGTTTATAGGTTACCAGACTCGTCCCGAGCCTTTTATCACCCCCAGTCGCTCAGGCAAGTTTTCTACCCGTTATATATATATATATATTTTTTTTTTTTAAAGGTGAAAGCATTTTCTAAAACCGGGAGTCGAGGATCCCGAGTAGATTTTATATATATATATATATTTTTTTTTATATATATATGGTAATAGTTTTCAAAACTATTAATCGAATAAGGTTTATTCGATAACTTTATTTTATTAATGAATATTATCTTGAATATTCATTCGAGGACTTATGACTCCTTTATATTATTTATTGAATATTACTTGGATATTCATTTGAGGATGTATGACTCCTTTATTTTATTTAATGAATATTATTTATAATATTCATTCGAGGTATTATGACTCCGCTTATTATTTATTAATATTCTTTATTTATTAAAGAATAATGTTCGATAATCAAACTTACTTTTGATATTCAAATAAAGATATTACTTTCGTATAAGTATATCTTTGATTATTTACTATTCATTTCAATTATAAGTTTTCCAACTTCTACCTCAATTACTCTTTATGGGAATATTATTTAAATAATAATATTTAGATATTTCTTTATGTTGAGACTGATTTACTTTATTAAATCAGCGTTATTCCAAACCCTCTTTAAAGTATTTTCAAGTCTTTAAAATGATTTTTAAAAGTTAGAGCGGATCCCAAAAATCATTTTTATATTTAAGATCTTCTTTTTTTAAAAAAAAGGGGATTTAAATACTCGCTCAAAACCGGAGGGATCCGGCTCTGTGGTGTGTTTTATATTCGCAACAAGGTTGCTGTCTTGATAAAAAAGTTTTTGATTACTTACCCAATATTCGGGAAGTAAAATTCTTGGAACAAGTTAATCCATTAACAGGCATCGCCTGGGAAATATCGGTGAGTTTTCCTTTCCAACTAGATACGACTTCTTGGTGGAGCCGTATCAACAAGTTTCTACTTGGGGAAAGGGGGAACGAGCTTTACGTTTCAGAGTCATGGATTTTATCTAAACTAGGAGTGGCATAAGTGGTCGAGTGGCACCGGCCCAGCCTTATTATATTGGCCCAAATGGCCTGAAAGTTCCGCTAAGGCGGTCCATTCCTTAGGAGTTCAGTGTTCGGTTGACAAGTAAATCCGACAGGTTCTCCTCTACATGTAGAAAATGGTGGGGTTGTACTACTACGACTGATCATCGTAAGTGGTCTTCCTGGCGCGGCAAACTCCCGTAATGAGTTCATCATCCATTTGGATAATTCTGCAACACTACCCGTAGCATTTCGATCGAAAGGCTACTAATGGGTGGTTGCCGAAGCATTGACAGGGTCAAACAGTTTTGTTGGTGTATCCATTGAATGAAGTATCTCGTAACTTCATTTCTTTTCAAAATATTTCAAATATCAAATATTCTCAAGTTTTATTTATGGTCTCATCTATGGGATGACCTCGTGAATCTTATTATACTTTGAACAGTAGTAGTTCAAGTAGATTTCTAAAAATTGTATAAGTATAGTGAAGTAATTGGTAACTTCATCTTCTTTTAAAACTTATACCCAGTAAGTAATTAACTTACTCATGATAAAGAATTCTAGTAAGTATCCATTTAGATACTTGTATTATTGTTATCACTATATATTATCTTGCGAGTTGTAAGGCTCACTCTTGCTTTATTTCTTCATCACACAACAACAGTTAGGAAAGATGGCCAGACTCCAGCAGACCCAGCGCAAGCGCGTGGGAAGCGTCCCGCGTCTTCCCGTTGATGTTATAGCTACTATAGCTGTAGAGGTAGATCTATTGGTAGATCAGGCATTCTACTTTTGAGAATCAAATTATGTATAATTATAACTTGTGGCAGATAATGGCAATTAACTGTAAATTTATCAAGTAATCATTTTGGGTTGTAATAACTTTTAATTGTGGATTCAAGGACTTGTACTTATTTCAATTTCATCTCTGAGACTATAACGGGTTGTGGTGTGTATTAGTGTGGGGTCACAACATAGGGTTATTTATTATTAATTAAGTGAAGTGATATTGTGGAAAGAAAGACCGTGACGACCCGGATCCCTGACCCCGGATCTGGGGGTGTTACAACTGGTTTCTTAGTGTCAGCATTTACCAGGTCATTAAAGTATCGTTTTGCAACTTTAAAAGGTGGAGTTAAGGTACTGGTTAGTCGAGGTTCATCAGTACAAAAAGTATATATAAGTTGATAGAATCTAGCAAAGTAGACAACATTCCTATCCTCTGTCATCCTATCCCCAATAAAACCTATTATAGCAGTTGCAAAATCAAAATGAGTTTGGTTTATAATGGCATACCCGATGTGCTGACTCATTATGGGAATGGCATCAAAATTCGAACACTTGTTCCCAAAAGATTTAGTGATGCAGTCGAAGAAGAAGCTCCATTCCCTTCTGATATGAGCCCGTTTCAACTTCCCAAGCTTTGCCAAACTCTGTTCATACCCTAAACTGACCATTAACTCCTGAAGAGCGGATTCCTCTGGAATTGAAAAAGTACATCCTTCTGGGAGATGTAGAGCTTTGCGTATTGTACCAGGAGTGACTGCATATGAAGAATCACCCACTTCGAAAACAATACTAGGAGTACCATTTTGACCACCATTATCAAAGTTTCCAGTCCTCCAAAGTGTCAGAACTTGTTGGCTTGAGAAGACTGAAGGTTGGGTCAATGCATACCCGATTTCACTGTGTGCAAGAAGATCTTGCACAAAATGCAATTCAGACGGAGCTTCAGCATTATCAAGAAATGTAGCATAGTTGTTTGGAACAAATTTAGCTTCATCAATGATTAAATCCTTAGGTGCCATGAAATTAATCGAGATTTATAAGTGCCTGTTAGGTGTTTGATAGAATGTCTATATGAAAAACCAACGTTAGAAGAAGAAAGAGAGTAAAAGCAAATAGAGAGAAAAAGTATAAAAGGAAATAAAAGATTAAAAAATCCTCTCTCTGTCTTACTTATACTTTTAAAAAATGTAACCGTTGGACATCTGTCAGACATGCAGTAAAATTGAATAGTTAATGGGCACGAGAAAACAGTAATCATTACTTACCCACTTGCAGTTTTTCAAGGAAAAACCGTTCCACTTACCCAGTTATTCCATTAATCAAGGTGAATCAGTTTTAATTCAAAATTAAAACTTTTCCCACTTATTTGATTATTTTTCACTGCAACATCAGTATTCTGAAAAAAATTCGAGTGAAAATGACCATAAAAAATCAGATGAGCAAGTACTGATAAAGTAAAATCAGAACTTAAGTTAAAACAAAATTTATATGGTCATCAGAATATGAATATGTATCAGGATTTATCAATGCATTACTAAATATCTCAGAGACACAATCTCGAAATAAAAACAAATTTCATTAATATATCAAAAGAATACATTCATGAAATTTAAATTACATCAGAACTTTTTACAAGATTGCCCTAAGCTGCTAAACCTAACGTCAACAGCCTTTGTCCTAGCTCAAGAAGCAGGGCAAGGCCGATGATGAAGAAAAACAGGAAGAAGAAAATAAATCATTTCTTCTTCCTACTCTCGACAAACAGAATAGCGAGTCGAATGATTCGCTCTTGCTGGCGGAGAGCTTCCAGCCTTTCCTCCTCCAATCACTCCAGATGGTGATGGTAGTCCATGTAGAAGAACAGGAGGTGGGTAAGTACCTCTTGGGGAACGGAGTCCCATATCTCATCAGGAATGGCAGTAACGTGCCATTCCTGCTGCCAATCGGCACAGCTCAGCTCCATGTTGAATGTTTCGTAGTTCAAAAACATATTGTAATTGACCATGGTGTTTTTGATATAAAGATTATGAAGGTGAGTTTGTGATAAAAGATTTGATGGGAAGGCTGATGTGAAGTGGTTGCTTATATAGGCAAGAGAATGTCAGGAGATGCAAAGAAATTTAATGCTGACAGGTAGAATTAATTCTACCCCGTGTCCCCAGACTTGGAAAAGAAAAACATTCATTGGAAAGGGAAAACATGGTTTAATGTGCACAAGAAGCAAGTAAAAGTTGACTCTTCATGTACGAGTACCACTATCCCTAAATATAGTGACTGTTAATCTTCCACTTCAACATATCAGGTTTAAACTGAGACTGTTTTTAAATTTTATCCACAAATAAGTCAAGTAAAGAATCAGACTTTAATATCAGAACTTAGACTTATATCAGAACTTAACGGTCATCAGAACATAATTTCTTAACTCGAAAAATGAATGCCTATCTTAGTAAGTCCTCACACAAATTCTGATTTATATTCTTCAGAACTTAATCATCAGAACATGCAATCAGAACTTGTCCTCAGAATTTGTGCAATGTGAAACAATAACTGTTCATCTAAAATAACATAGATCACCACAATAATTTTCATCATTCATATGGAGTGTTTAGTGTGTGCATTAAGCTAAATATCAGACAAGGAGTAAAGTCTCATTCACTTCAGTACATCTTAGAAATAAGGCATAACTAAAGCTTTGCTAAAGAGCTGTCATTATTCTGAAACCTACTGTTGAATGAGTTCATGCTTGAGTCCACCTCAACTATTTTGTGCTAATTTTATGCATCTTTTTAAATTCCAGTTTACAGTGGCTTCTCAGTGTAAGTGAGTCACGACTGCTTATCAGAATTTATTCTATTATCAGAGTATTTCTCCAGTAATCATAGAGTGTGAAAAGTCACCAAGAAAATATTTTGCTTTTCTGATGCATATTTACTTAATACCAGCAATGCACTTGGGTCATTCCTTCCACATTTGTACTCTAGATCTCAAAGGAGTACCTGAAGTTTAATCCTTGATTCTTTTTCCTTTTCTTTTGATAAGTGAGGTTTATCAGCACTTAGTACATCCAAACAGATTTACTAGCATCAGAACTCAACAGATGAGAAGCAATATTCTAGTTTGTGACTTAGTAATAAGATAGACAAAGTAAACTCAACTAAGCTCAATATCAGAATTTGCTTGTGTCAATGAATTTCCACAGAAATAATTACTTCTAACATGGGATCCCTTGTTTATTGAAGACTACTAAGTCAACATCTAGCACAGTTATCCTCATAGGATTGAATAGTTACCTAAACAGACATATCACTATCAGAGTTTAGAAACATATATCAGACAACAGTCAGTACTTAAATACATTTTTCAATTAAGCACAGAATATATAAAGAGATTAAATTCTGTAAATACTGATCATAAAGTCTGATGCATCAGAACAAAACTAAGCAGATTTAGAGAAAGAACCTGAAACCATTCCAAGTTCATTTACCAATCTTGTAAAAGTAGCTTCACACAATGGTTTTGTGAAGATATCTGCTAGTTGTTGATCTGTTAGAACAAAGTGCAATTCCACTGTACCTTCATCCACATGTTCCCTGATGAAGTGATACCTGATGCTGATGTGCTTTGTCATAGAGTGTTGAACTGGATTACCTGTTATAGCAATAGCACTTTGATTATCACAGTAAATAAGGATTTTGAATATGTTAACCCATAATCCAGTAATTGATTCTTCATCCAAAGAATCTGTGCACAACAGCTTCCTGCAGCAATATATTCTGCTTCTGCAGTTGATGTGGAAATTGACTTTTGTTTCTTGCTAAACCAAGAAACCAATATGCCTCCGAGAAATTGGCAGCTTCCACTTGTGCTTTTCCTGTCAATTTTGCAACCTGTAAAATCTGCATCTGAGTAACCTATTAGTTTAAAATCTGATTCTCTGGGATACCACAATCCCAGATCAGCTGTTCCCTTAAGATACTTGAATATTCTTTTTATAGCTATTAAGTGAGGTTCTCTTGGATCTGCTTGAAATCTTGCACAAAGACAGGTAGCATACATGATATCAGGTCTACTAGCAGTTAGATAGAGTAGAGAGCCAATCATACCTCTATAATAGGTAATATCTACTGATTTACCAATATCCTTGTCCAGTTTTGTTGCAGTGGCCATGGAAGTGGATGCACTTGAACAATCTTGCATTCCAACTTTCTTCAGCAAGTTTCTAGTGTACTTAGTTTGACAAATAAAAGTGCCTTCTTTATTCTGCTTGACTTGAAGGCCCAGAAAATAGCTAAGTTCCCCCATCATACTCATCTGATACCTTGACTGCATCAGTTTGGCAAACATCTTGCAAAGTCTGTCATTTGTAGAGCCAAAAATGATATCATCAACATAAATCTGGACCAGAAGTAAGTCCTTTCCATGGTTGAGGTAGAACAGTGTTTTCTCTATAGTCCCTCTGTTAAATCCACTTTCCAGAAGAAACTGAGCTAAAGTCTCATACCATGTTCTAGGAGCTTGCTTAAGTCCATAAAGTGCTTTATCAAGCCTATAGACATAATCTGGATGTTTGGAATCTACAAAGCCTGGAGGTTGTTTAACATATACTTCCTCCTCTAATTCTCCATTGAGAAAAACACTTTTCACATCCATTTGAAAGACAGTAAACTTTTTGTGAGCAGTATAAGCCAAAAATATCCTTATGGCTTCTAATCTAGCAACTGGTGCAAATGTTTCATCATAATCAATTCCCTCCTGTTGAGAATATCCTTTTGCAACCAGCCTTGCCTTATTCCTTGTAATTATGCCATCACTGTCAGTTTTGTTTCTGAATGCCCACTTTGTACCAACAACAGATCTATTCTTTGGTCTTGGCACTAGGGTCCAGACTTTGTTTCTTTCAAATTTATTTAACTCTTCCTGCATTGCTTACACCCAGTCAGCATCTTGAAGAGCTTCATCCACTTTCTTTGGCTCAGTCTGAGAAAGAAAAGAATTGTAAAGACATTTGTTTGAAGTACCTGTTCTAGTTCTGACACCTGCATCCAGATTTCCAATTATCAAATCAAGTGTATGTGATTTAGTCCACTTCCTTGCAGATGGAAGGTTTGCTCTAGAACTGGATGCTCCCCCATGATTCATGCTGTCTTCAACTTCATTTTCTGATCCTCCCCCTGAAACTATGCTCTCTGAGTTGGATTCTTCAGAATTTAGATTTTCAGAACTATCAGAACTTGGCTTATCAGAACTTGACGAATCAGAAGTTGAAGAGCCAGATGTATGTTCTGATGCTTCTTGAGATGTGGTAAGATCTTGAGTATGCTCCCCCTGCATAGGTGCATCTTCCTTTGGCGTATTCACCACAGTTTCAATAACATCAGAGTTTAATCCATCAGAGTTTACAGTATCAGGACTTAGATTTTTAGTATCAGAATTTCAGTCTTCATTTGCAAATCTCAGTTGTTCATGATCAATAAAATCTTCAAGTCCAGTAATCTTCTTGTCATCAAAAGAGACATTGATAGATTCCATGACCACTCTTGTTCTCAGATTATAGACTCTGAAGGCTTTTGTGGAAAGTGGATATCCAACAAAGATTCCTTCATCAGCTTTTAGATCAAATTTGAATAGTTGTTCATGATGAGTCTTGAGAACAAAACACTTGCATCCAAATATATGAAAATACTTCAGATTTGGCTTCTTTTTCTTCATCTCATATGGTGTCTTTCCTTGCATGTTAATGAGTGTTGTATTTTGAGTAAAATAAGCAGTCTGCACAGCTTCAGCCCAGAAATAGGTTGGAAGCTTTGCTTCTTCAAGCATTGTATGTGCAACTTCAATGAGAGTTCTATTCTTCCTTTCAACAACTCCATTTTGCTGTGGAGTTCCAGGAGCAGAGAATTCTTGCTTAATTCCATGGTTTTTGCAGAACTCTTCCATTATCAAATTCTTGAACTCAGTGCCATTATCACTCCTTATGGTTTTCACAGAATCTTTGACCAATTTATCCAAATATTTGACATGATCAATCAAGATAGATGCAGTTTCACTTTTTGTGTGCAAGAAATACACCCATGTGTATCTGGTGAACTCATCCACTGTGACCAACGCATATTTCTTTTTTGCAATAGACATGACATTCACTGGACCAAATAGATCAACATGTAGTAGATGATAAGGCTCAAGAATTGATGATTCAGTCTTGCTCTTGAATGAAGATTTTGTTTGTTTGGCCTTCTGACAAGAATCAAAAAGGCCATCAGGAGCAAATACTGACTTTGGCAGTCCTCTCACAAGATCTTTCTTGACCAGCTCATTTATATTTTTGAAATTTAAATGAGAGAGTTTCTTGTGCCAATTCCAGCTTTCTTCAATTGATGCTCTACTCATCAGACAGATTGCAGAACCATCAGTACTTGTTGAAAGCTTAGATTCATAAATGTTACCACGCCTGTATCCTTTCAGAACATCTTTTCCTTTAGATTTACTCACAACTTCACAGTGTTCTTCAAAGAAATCAACATGATAACCTCTGTCACAGATTTGACTTATACTCAGCAGATTGTGTTTAAGTCCTGAGACCAGAGCTACTTCTTTAATGATGACATTCCCAAGATTGATATTGCTATATCCCAAAGTTTTTCCAATGTTGCCATCTCCATAAGAAACACTTGGGTCAGCTTTCTCCACAAAGTCTGATAGTAGGGCTTTATTTCCAGTCATATGTCCTGAACATCCACTATCCAGAACTAGGATATATTTCCTGTTGCCCTGCAATCACAAAGACCACTAATGATTAGTTTTAAGGACCCAGACTTGCTTGGATCCTTTGGCCTTATCAAGTTTGTTAACATTTGCAGCGAATTTAGCATCAGAGTTTATGTTAACATTTTTCTTATCAGAATTTACACTATTAGACTTTGTATCAGAATTTACACTAGAAGAAACAATGGAAACTTTCTTTAAAGAAGGTTTTATTTGATAATAATCATAGTACAAACTATGATATTCCTTACAAGTATAAATGGAATTCCATAAACTACCACAATGAAAACAAGGATTTTGTGGCTTATATTTAACATACTGACTCTTAACTCCTGACTTTAAAAGTAAGGAGTTTATGTTCTTATTCTTCCTGCAAAAAGAAGCCAGATGGTTAGAACTTCCACAGATATGACACGTTTTCCTAGGCACTTCAGGAACAGGCTTATAATCATTGCTTTTATTCACACCTTCCTTTCCATTCCTATTTTAGGTGATTTTACCTTGTTTGCATTCTTAACATCTTTCAGCTTATGCTTAAGCTGCTTCTTAGTCATTAAGCCTATGTTTACTTCAGATGTCTTTTCCTGTTTTAGTTTGTCAGAAGTTAATCCCTCTTTAACTTTTGATTTCTCATTATCAGACTTTACAGTTACAAACTTAACAGGTTTTAATTTTGGCTTTTGCTTAACAACAGGCTTAATTTCTACAGTTCTTTTATCATTCTTATCTTCTCCATAACCTAAGCCCTCTTTCCAATTTTCACTACTTAGCAAATTTTGAGTTGTTCTGCCAGAGTTGGTCCAAGTCCTGATTATCTCTCTTTCCTTTTCTAACTCAGTTTTTAGAGATTCATTCATTTTTAGCACTTCATCCCTAACATAAAAAGCATCATCTCTATCCTTCTGAGTTTGATGGAACATAACTAACTCTTTTTCTAAGAAATCATTTCTTTTCTTGAAAGCAATATTTTCAGAAGTTAATCTTTCACATGTTAAAGTTTGATCTCTATAACTAACAAACATGGTTTTAAGATATCTTCTCAACTCATTAATATCATCAGTATGAAAAGCATAAGTAGTCTGAGGTACCTTTGTTTCAGCAGTTTCAGAACTGCTCTCATCACTTTCTTTATCAGCATTTGCCATCAAAGCATAGTTCTCCTCACTTTTAGAGTCTGAGGTGTCTATCCAGCTTTTCTTCTTTGTGACAAGAGCCTTGCCTTTGTCACCCTTCACTTTCTTACAATCAGGAGATATGTGGCCTTTCTCACCACAGTTATAGCATTTGACATTGGTATAATCTCCTCTATCAGACTTTCCTCCTCTGCCCTCAGATCTTCTGAAATTCTTCTTATCAGAACTTGTGCCTTTCCTGGAAAACTTCTTTCCCTTCCTGAACTTCCTGTATGTAATCTTTGTGATCCCTTTCACCATAAGAGCACACAGCTTCATCATCTCCTCATCAGCATCAGTCTCAGGGAAGCTTTCAGAATCTGAAAGTCATCATCACTTTCAGAACTTGATGACTCAGTATCAGACTTTGTGAAAAGAGCTTTACCCTTGTCTTTCCTTGAGGTAGCTGCCTTGGGGGATTCTTCTTCAGTCTTAAGAGCAATTGTCCTTGACTTTCCTCCTTTCCTTTTGCTTCTTTGTTCCATCTCAAGTTCATGAGTCTTGAGCATTCCATAAATTTCATCAAGAGTTGTTTCATCAAGACTGTAGTTGTCTCTTATTGTTGTTGCCTTCAAATCCCAACATTCAGGAAGAGCTAACAGGAATTTAAGGTTTGAATCTTCAAGATCATACTCCTTATTAACCAGTGACAGATCATTCAAGAGTTTGAAAAATCTATCATATAAATCAGTCAATGACTCATTAGCCTTTGAGTCAAAGTGTTCATACTCTTGAGTGAGTATTGTCTTCCTGTTCTTCTTAATTGTATCAGTTCCCTGACACCTTGTTTCCAGAGCATCCCATATCTCCTTAGCAGTCTTGTAGTTAATTACCCTGTTTGACATTACATTATCAATGGCACTATGCAGTAAGTGTCGTACCTTAGCATCCTTAGCAATTGATGCGATATCTTCAGCAGTATAATCACTCTTCTCCTTTGGTACGGTCTTTGCTGCTTCACCTGCAACTGCAACAGTGAGCTTGGTTGGTTTGTGAGGTCCTTCCTTGATTCTATCAAGATATTCTGGATCTGTAGCTTCCAGAAACATGGTCATCCTCACCTTGCATATGGCATATTCAGATGTTCTCAGTATGGGAACTCTGATGGTTTCATACCGACTTTGAATTTGTGTCTTTGGAGGTTCTTCAGTTTTGGTAGGCTTAGCTGGAGTTTCTGTGTCAGGCATGATTGTGTTTGGATCTTTAACTGTATGTGCGTTAACAGATAGGCTCTGATACCACTTGTTAGGTCACACACACTGTAGAGGGGGTGAATACAGTGTAAAGTACAATCAAATCGAACTTTAATATCTCAAGTAACAGAAAACAAACTTTATTGAACCAATAAACTCTGTTACAGTATGGAACTGTTTCCTCTCAGTGATGAACAAATATCACGAGAGCTGCTAGGGTTACAATGAATAATCTTCTCGAATATGATAACACTTATAGTGTAAACCCTATGTCTGTGTTTATATACTACACAGTTACAAGATAATCGCTAATTGATATGGAATATAATTCTGCTTCCTAAAATATATCAATCAGATATCTTTTCTTCCAAGTATTCTATTCTTCATAGAATTCCTTCTTCATGCATATCTCTTCTTATGTTTATCTTGATCTTCTTTCCTTTAATCAGCTACTGTCCTTATCTGAACGTCCTTCAGCACTTATGTTCTGATATCCATCTTCTGATGATTATCTCCTGATAATATAAGTACTGATATCCTTAAGTCCTGACTTCCAGTAAGTACTGATTTATCCTGTTTAAGTAAAATCTGAAAACTAAACATAAATCATATTAACCATGACATTATCAAATATATCTAACACCTCTCCCTAGGATTGATGACCTATTCGACCAACTCAAGGGAGCTGTACATTTTTCCAAAATAGATTTGAAAACAGGATATCACCAGTTGAAAATCAAACTGGAAGATATACCGAAGACTGCTTTTCGCACTAGGTATGGGCACTATGAGTTCTTAGTCATGTTGTTTGGGCTAACCAATGCACCCGCAACCTTTATGGATTTGATGAACAGAGTGTTCAAAAAGTACCTAGATATATGCGTGATAGTTTTTATAGATGATATTCTGATCTACTCAAAGACAGAGCAAGAACATGCAGAACATTTGAGGATAGTCTTAGAAATCTTGAGGAACGAGAAATTGTATACCAAGTTCTCGAAGTGCGAGTTTTGGTTAAGAGAAGTTCAGTTTTTAGGACATGTGGTGAGTAGCCAAAGGAGTTTTAGTTGACCCTGCCAAAATAGAGGCCGTATCCAACTGGGAAAGACCAACTACCCCAACAGAGGTTAGGAATTTTATGGGTTTAGCAGGATATTACCGAAGATTTGTACAAGACTTTGCTAAGATAGCTGGTCCACTGACTAGACTTACCCGGAAGACAGAAAAGTTTGTATGGACAGAGAAATATGAGGAAAGCTTACAGGAACTGAAAAGGAGGCTAGTGTCAGCACCAGTGCTCGCTCTTCCCGATGGAAAGGCAGAGTTTGTGATACACAGTGATGCATCGCCTAAAGGATTAGGATGTGTGCTTATGCAGCATGGAAAAGTTATAGCGTATGCCTCTCGGTAATTGAAGGAGTATGAGAGCAGATACCCTACGCATGATCTAGAATTAGCAGCCATAGTGTTTGCCCTGAAAATTTGGAGACACTACCTGTACGGTGAGAAATGCGAGATTTACACAGACCATAAGAGCCTGACATATATTTTTACTCAGAAGGAATTGAACATGAGACAGAGGAGATGGTTAGAGTTGATTAAGGACTACGATTTTGAAATTTTGTATCACTCGGGTAAAGCCAATGTGGTGGCTGACGCCCTTAGTAGGAAGGAAAGACTCAAGATGATAATGACATCAGAGGAGCTAATTAAAGAATTCGAGAAGATGGAAATTGACGTGAGAATGACCGGTAAAGGAACAGAAGGATTATTTGAGATTAAGCTAGTGCCGGAACTGACTGAAAAGATACGAGTATGTCAGGAAAAGAAGGCGAGTGAAGAAAGAGAAACATTGACCGGTGAAGAAGTGAGATGCGAGAAGGACGAGAAAGGGATCATGAGATATGCGTCCCGAATTTGGATACCAAATGTGCAAGAATTAAAGGATGAGCTGCTGCATGAAGGGCACAACTTCAGATATTCAATCCACCCAGGAAGTACGAAGATGTACTGTGACCTTAAAGAATATTATTGGTGGCCTAACATGAAGAGAGAAGTAGTAGAGTGGGTCAGCAACTGCTTGACATGCCAGAGAGTGAAGGCTGAACATCAGCGACCTAGTGGACTATTAGGGCCCCTGGAAATTCCGGAATGGAAATGGGAGCATATAGCCATGGATTTTATGACAAGCTTACCAAGGACAAAGACCAATCACGACGCCATATGGGTTATCATAGATAGATTGACCAAGTCCGCATACTTCCTACCAATCAACGAAAGGTACACCGTAGACAAGTTGGTGGATATTTACTTGAAGGAAATTGTAGTGAGACACGGCGTTCCTGTAGCCATAGTGTCAGATAGAGACCCAATGTTTAATTCCCGATTTTGGAGAAGCTTTCAGGAATACGTAGGCACCAGACTAAACATGAGTACCGCTTACCACCCCCAGACGGATGGATAAAGCGAAAGGACTATTCAGACCCTAGAAGATATGCTACGAGTATGTGTCATTGATTTCAAAGGAAATTGGGATGACCACTTACCCCTGATCGAATTTGCTTATAATAATAGCTATCACGCTAGCATAGGAATGCCCCCGTATGAAGCTCTTTATAGAAGGAGATGTCGCTCTCCCCTATGTTGGGATGAAGTTGGAGAACACAAGATATTAGGACCAGATTTAGTCCAACAGACCAGGGAAATGATGAGACTCATTAGGAAAAGACTGGTAGCAGCCCAGGATAGACAAAAGAAGTACGCCGACCAGACCAAGAAGGATAGGGAATATGAAGTAGGAGATTCAGTGCTATTAAAGGTTTCTCCGTGGAAAGGAGTGATGAGATTTGGGAAGAAAGGGAAGCTGAGTCCCAGATTCATAGGACCCTTTGAAATTTTGAGGAGAATTGGACCTCTAGCTTACGAGCTCGCCTTGCCTCCTAATCTGCAACAAGTGCACAATGTGTTTCACGTGTCCATGCTAAAGAATTACCATGCAGATGCATGATATGTAATAAAATACGAGCAGGTAGATTTACAACTAGACCTGACCTACATCGAACAGCCAGTAAGGATAATGGACCAAAAAGAACAAGTGTTGAGGAACAAGACTTTGAAGCTGGTTAGAATCTTGTGGAGGAATCAAAATGTCGAAGAGTCAACTTGGGAACTTGAAGATGCAATGAAGAATGGATACCCCCACTTATTTTCTAATTGATTCCGGGACAGAATCCTTGTTAGAGGGGAAGACTGTAATAACTCGAATTTTTGAGACCTTGTAAAACGTTTAATGAATAGTAATCCTGATGGACGGGAAAAACTTTTGAGCCCACACTATGTAGTGCATGAGAAAATGAGTTTCAGAGTTGATATTATGATTATACATACCAAATGAGTGTATGTAAACGCTATTAGTTTTCGAAGAAAAAGAACTTTGAAAAATGACCATATTTACGACTCATCAAGGATTACGGGAATCCCAATATAATTACAAGATTAAAACCCTACGGATTTATATCCAAGTATGATAATTCAAAACATAAGGAATAAATGCGAAAGGAATTACATCACGAACCATTTACGAGGAAGTATTACGAAAATGTTTAAGCGACCGAGCGAACGCGAAATGATTAAATAAACATAACGCACTAACTAACCATGGTAGGAAAGTAACCATGGTTACTTTATCAAATAGTGAGCTAGAGATAGGATGATCAACCAATGCTAATCAAATAGTGTGCTAAGGAAACTAAAACAAGTAGCTTAGCTTGTAAACTAGGAAGCTACTTAGATTTGTCCATGGATTTGGCAACAAGAATAAACCTAAGATCCTAAACTAGAGAATATCAAATCAATATAAGATATCACCAACATCATTTTCTATAAGCAACCAAGGAGAAAGCATAAAAACTCTCTCCCCCTTTTTCATCAAGCTTCATCCGGCTCTTCATCTTCAAGCCAAGAAATCAAATTCAAAACCTCAAGTTCTAGCCATGGTTAAATCCTCCCATTAATTCTCAAGCTTCCTAACAACCAATCTAAGGTAATATAATTCTTTGATCTCTTTTTTATCAAGGTTTGATGGGTGAAATAAAATGAAGAAAGTTGAGAATGAATAGTATGAATAGTAACTCTTCTTTGGTTTCTTGATTTCAATGGTGGTTTTAGGTTCCAAAAACCATACCAAGCACTGCCAAGACTTCACCATCATCAAGAACACATCTCAAGCTTTCAAGAAAGGTAAAAATCTTTTACCCAACTTTATTTAATATTCAACTTCAAGATCCTTTTAGTATGTAGTTATAAACCTAGTTTTAGTGGTGATATTGTTAAGATCTTGATGTTTAGTTAAGTAGATTTAAGTTTGATTGTTGTTGCATCAAGAACATGATGTTCTTGAGAGGAGTTAGTGTGTTGATGATTATATGGTAATTTTTGGTGGTAGTATAAAGATTTAAGGCGTAAACGAAACTCGGATCATAAACGTAATCTCGTTAAAACGAACAAAACGTAACTTTAAGTTTCTACAGAGAGTCCCGAAGATGTAAACTATAGTTTCTTGAAAAATAACCCCTTATTATGATATACTGTTATAAGGATTTTTTAGGTGCTTGAATCGCTTGATTCCGATTTACGGATCAAAAGTTATGACCGTTTTACTAAAAGTGATTTACGCGACAAAAACTGCTACGAATCATGAATTTTGAAAATATAAAGGATCGACTTAAAAGTGTTCATAAATACTGAAATTTTTATAGAGAGTAGAATATTGAGTTTCCTAACTGCCATAAAAATTTCAAGTGAAAATAATAATATTTCAGTTTTATAAAAATATCGGAGCCGAGACCGCGCGATTAGAAACTGTAGAATCTATAAGCGGAGCCGACGGCGAAAATGAAAATGAAATTAAGATTCTTTGAAAAATGAAGCGACCATGATGTGAATAAGGACTTAAAGGAATAATAAGGATTAAATAAGTTGCGAGGGTGCATAATAATTAGCGCATGAGTGCGGGTAGCCTTAAATTAGAACGGGACCTAACGAAGTGAATTATGTTATGATTATAGATTTCCAAGGGGAACTATAATAACCCCAATTTTTGAGAAATTTTGAAACCCTTATGAATAGTGTTTTTGCTGAACGAGAAAACTTTTCATGCCACGCTATGTAGGGGTTCTGTTATTGATCTTATGGGATATTATTAGTACTCTATGTGGTATATAAGTGTATGTAAAGATCGTCAGAATCCAATTCCGAACACTTTGGTTTTTCCCGGAAATCCACAAGATACGGAGAGAATTGAGTATAAGGTAATAGGATAAAAAGGATTTAAATTAAAGGATTATAATAGAGGATCATAAAAAGGAATATAATGTATTGAGAAAGGTTAAGGGAACCTAAGTAATAAGATCCCGGGTATGATCCTTCAAACGATAAACGAGAACGAAAGTTAAGCGAACCGTATAACAGATCAGCGGTCATTAGGCAAACGATTAGGAAGTTAATCAAAGGGATTAGTGGGAATGATGTCATCCAACCAATAGAAAGAGGACAAGGAAGGGAGAATGACATCATGAGGATGATATAAGCATGACATGGGAAGGAAGGAGGTGTGGTTGAATGAGAACCACACAAATTCAAGGGCAAGAAGGTAATTGACTAAAGCAAGCACAAAAACCAAGCAACCAAGCCAAGCAAAAATCATTTTCATCAAAAATCAAAAGCAACCAAGGCTTTGTTCATGAAGCTCTCGGGTGGTTTTCTTAAAATTTGAAGATCCAAGCTCCACCACTTACTATTTAGCAAGGTAATTATCTAAGCTTCCCCATGGATAGTTACATACTTCCTATAAGTTTAAGCTTCTAATTCCAAGCCAATCTTTTTCTATAAATCAAGGAAGAAGATGGTGAATAGTAACCTTCAAGAAATAACTTTAGTTTTCTTGAATTTTTATGAAAGATTAAGGTTATACAAGCAAGGATCAAGGTTCTTTTAGGCATTCAAAGCTCTTGGGTTGTGTTAGGAAGCTTCAAGGAGGTATAAACAACTTTCACCTTTAACTTATAGTTTGAACTTTGAGTTTTGATGAGTTCATGGATGGATTAATGTATATATAGAAATATCCATGTATGTATAGCAAGATCCATGTATGTTAGATAGTTTGGTTGGATTTGTGGTGATTTTGGATATGAATCTTGGTTAATGGTTAATGAATCTTAAGTTATGGTTAGTAGATCATGTTTGTGGTTGAATAAGTTGGAAAACCTTGAGATTATGGACTGACTTTGCCTTGATATAAGTTGTGTTTGAGGTATTGATGATGGTTGGGTGGTTTGTAGTGAATTGGTAAAGAATTGGAGTGGTATAAATATTGGTAATCGCGTAAACATAGCCGTCGTAACGTCCGATTTTCTTTAGACTGTTTTGTGCATAACATTAGGACCCGAGGACCCCCTGCTAGATTGTGACCACTGCCATGTTTAGGTAGCTCATGTTACGAGCTTCGTTTTGATATGTAGTTCGTTCGATTCCGATGCACGGTTTAGGAGAAACGACCGTTTCAAGTAACGGCGTTTCGCGAACGAAACATTTCCCCTCGCCTTACTTTGAAACATAGGTTAAAGACCAAAAAGGATTAATTGAAGTATGAAACATTTATGGTAAGTGTGTTAGGCAGTTGGTAAGACACTCGCGAAGGAATCGCCTTAAAACTCATAAAGGTTAAATTATTAAAAATGGTGGAGCCGAGGGTACCCGAGTGACTTAAGCGAATCAGTGAGCGCAAAACGAGCGTTAGAGTCTAAGTTAGTTAAAGTATAGATTTACAAGTGACTTTGGTTTAATTCCAACTTACTTGTTGCTTATAGGTTACCAGACTCGTCCCGAGCCATTCGTAACCCCCAGTCGCTCAGGCAAGTTTTCTACCCGTTATACTGTTGCTGTGATGTAAATATATGTATATGCATTATCTTGTGATATTGCATGATTGTTATTAGCAAATTTTGCGATATATTGGAGCATGCTAATATGGTATATATGCATGTCTGTTTCGTAATCTGGTTATCTATCTGTTGATTTCAATGCTTATAGTTGCATAATACCTATGCTAGAAATAAGCAAGTAGTTGCGTATACCCTTAGTATAGGGGATAAAAGGTAAACATATTTCTAAACCGGGAGTCGATGTTCCCGAGTATATTATATATATATATTTATTTATATATATATATATATATTTATGGATATAGTTTTTAAAACTATTAATCGAATAAGGTTTATTCGATAACTTTAACTTTATTTTATTATCGAATATTATTTGAATATTCATTTGAGGATCTATGACTCCGATTATTTGCTGAGGTATATTCTTTATTTTATTAAAGAATAAGGTGTCAATAATCAAACTTATTTTCGATTATTCAAATAAAGATAATACTTTCATATAAGTATATCTTTGGTTATTTAATACTCGTTTCAAGTATAAGTTTTAATACTTCTACTTCAATTATTTTTATAAAGATTATTCTTTATGGGAATATTATTTAAATAATAATATTCAGTCATTTTCTAAATATTCTGGGGACTGGTTTACTTCATTAAATCAGCTTTACTCCAAACACTCTTTAAAGTGTTTTCGAGTCTTCAAAATGATTTTTAAAAGATAGAGCGGATCCCAAAACTCATTTTTATATTTAAGATCTTCCTTTTAAAGGGGATTTAAATACTCGTTCAAAACTTGAGGGATCCGGCTCAGTGGTGTATTTTACATTCGCAACGAGGTTGCTGTTTTGAGAAAACATCTTGATTACTTGCCCATCGTTCGGGAAGTAAGTCCATCTATTGAGTCGGCATAAGCAACATGGGCTCAGTGGGCGTCCATGATAGTGTAAGTGGCTCAGTGGGAGTCCATCAAATGCATAAGTGGCTGAGTGGCAGTCCAGCATAAGGTCCTAATTATGACCAGGGTGATGACCAGTGGGGAATTCGTCCATCTACTAGTAGAAAAGGTTACTTATGGGTATCTTTGCCTGATCAGCAAGATATCTGGTTTATGCCAAAGGTTTTCTTTTCCTTTCCAAAATTCATTGGATGTTTCAAACTCTGTTCATACTTTACATAACAGAGGTTCCAGGAAATGTTTAAGAGATATATATATGTGGATAGATATATATCGGGACTAAATAAAGTATCTCGTAACTTTATTTCATTCAATAATATTTCAAAGATTGAATCTATTCAAATCTTGTCTTGTAGTCTCATCTATGTGATGAACTTTTGAAACTGATTATAACTTGAACGGTGGTAGTTCAAGTAGTATTGGGAAAGATATAAGTATATTGGGGTATTTGGTAACCTCATCTTTTAAACTTATATCTAATTAATAATTGTCTTAGGAATGACAAAGATTTTCAGAAAAACGTTGAAACAAGGTTAGATATATGAGATCACCTTGCAACGATATTTTTTATACAGTTATACACTGGGACTTTGTGTATATTACGCATGGAAGAGGACTTCCAATATTTTGAAAAGTATATATGTATATATACTGAATATTTTGTGACTTCATCGCATTAAGATATCAAACTTGGTTCATTTCTTTTGACCAAGACTTTCATGAGTATTATGAGTAGGCTCATATATTGTAAATCATTATACATATTATTTTGGTGGGCTTGCTGCTCACCCTTGCTTTATTTCTTCATCACACAACAACAGTTAGGAAAGATGGCCAGACTCCAGCAGACCCAGCGCAAGCGCGTGGGAAGCGTCCCGCGTCTTCCCGTTAATGTTGTAGCTGCTATAGCTGCAGAGGTAGATCTATTGTAGATCAGACCATCTAATTTTGAGAATCAATTATGTGTAATTATAACTTATGGCAGATAATGGCAATTAACTGTAAATTTATCAAGTAATCATTTTGGGTTGTAATAACTTTTAAATTGTGGATTCAAAGACTTGTACTTATTTAAATTTCATCTCTGAGACTATAACGGGTTGTGGTGTGTGTTAGTGTGGGGTCACAGCATAAGTTTATTATTATTAATTAAGTGAAGTGATATTGTGGAAAGAAAGACCGTGACGACCCGGATCCTCGACCCCGGATCTGGGGGTGTTACAGAAATGGTATCAGAGCTAAGCGTTATAAACCTCAGAGATGATGGGACGTTAAGATAATAAGTTCACTAAGATAATAAGAACTCTTGCCAAGTTCATAGTCGGACTACCTAACGTAGTACTGACAGTTAAAACCCTTATGGGAACCCTTATAAATGTAGCGATAGAAGCGTAGTTCGTTATCGTATATGGTAGCGAGACTCCGAACCCTGAAGTTGAGGAACATCAACGCGATGATGTTTTATTACTAATTGGAGATCAGATTGTGGATCCAATAGAGCGTCCTAACGCAGGACCGGATGATGTTGATATTGAGGATGTAGCGGTTGAGGATGTTGTCCTAGAAGGGATAGTTGCTGAGGAGGATCCCATGGAGGATTCTGACGAGATTGGATAAAGGACCACTGATGAATTGATGACCCTGGTTGGGTCGACTACCAGAGGTAGGATTGGCCGGTCACTACCAGAGGTTCGTTCAAGTTTGTAAAGATAGTAGCCCCTTTAACGTGGCTTACTCATAAGACTGAGAAGTTCGAATAGACAGAGAAATGCGAGAACAGCTTTTAAGAACTGAAGCAAAGGTTGGTGACGGCCCCTATGTTGGCGTTACCGGATGGAAAAAGGAGATTTTGTGATTTGTAAGTGACGCTTCGCATAAGGAATTAGGGTGCTTCTTAGCACAGGAAGATAATCGCGTCTGCGTCAAGACAATTAAGGTAATATGAAATTCGATATCCCCGCTCATGAGCTTAGGCTCGTGGCAATAGTTTACCCTAAAGATTGGAGGCACTACTCGTATGGAGAGAAGTGCGAGAATTACCTAAGCCATAAGTGCTCTAGTACATTTTCGCGTAGAAAGAGCTCAACATATGCCAGAAGAGGCAGTTAGAGCTAACCAAGAATAATGATTGGGAGATTCTTTATCATTCGGGGAAAGCCAATATGGTGGCTGATGCCCTTAGTAAAAAGGAGAGACTCAAGATGATAATGCCTTTTGGAGAGTTTATAAGAGATTTTGAGAAAATGGAAATAGAAGTGAAGGTAACCGGAGCCGGTACCGAAAAGCTGTTTGAGATTGCAATACAGCCTGAATTATTGGAAAAGATCATATTGTGCCAGAAAAAGTTATGAATGAAGGCAGAGAGCCAACAATTAGATAAAAGATTAATATCGAGAAAGATGATAAGGGAATAATGAGGTATTCCTATAGAATTTGGGTTCCGAAAGTTCAAGAGTGTAAGGATGAGAACTTAGATGAGAGCCATAGTTGAGGAATAATATTTAGGGCAAACCCTGAACGTGATAGTCAGGGAGGTCGCCATCAAGATAGAAGGAACCCATGACATAATGGAGTGGAAAATGAGGATTTTAAATTAAAAGATGACCCCAATTATGGGGAGTAGGATGAAACATTTCATACTAAGGAAACAAAAAGTCGAGTAAGGAAAGGAGACCCGAGATGGTACCCCTATACGGCAATTCATGGACCTGTCTAGACAGAACTTAGACTATTATCCCCAACCACCACCCTGAGGAGACAGTGCGGTGGGAAATTCTTTCATGACCTTTAAGTCGCTAAGCTCTCAGAGTTCCAAGGAACATGTTGACCTAGTCGAGGCAAGAGCCTGGCTAAAGGAAATATAGGAATCATTTGAGATTCTAAATGATTGATGAATCACAAAAGACTGTTTTTATCACTCACCCTCCTAAGAGAGAGACCACCTGCTGGTGAAAGGCCAAGGAAGGCACGGAGCAAGAGATTATAATAAACTGATTTAAGTCCAGTCAATTGTTTTCGGGAAAGTAATTCCCAAAGATAAGGAGATAGTGTAAAAGCTTTAGAGTCAGAACAAAGGCAGATGAGTATGATAAATTATGAATCTAAGTTGTAAAAGTTGTCAAGATTCGTTCTGAGGATACGAATCCAGAATGACGGGATGTTTGAAATCAATGCTTATGTTGTGTTGATTCATGAAAATTATAAGAGAAAGGAAAATAAAAAGGAATTGAGGTGGAAAGGAATATAAAGGCAACAGAGTTTGAGGAATGATAAGGGAGTTGGGTATGAGGAAACCCTAAAGACTCATATTAATAGAAATAGAAAAGTATATGATCGTCAGGATGAGGGTGATTCACCATGAGTTAAAATTGATGGGTGAAGGCATAAGAGATGCATATATTTTATCCCCTTTAAGTTGGGAGGATTCGAGGAAACCTTGAGATAATTCGAAGGATAAATAATGAGACGCGGATAGACTAAGGGGATAAGAAAGTAAGAAATTAAGAAAATTGGATGAAGGAAGTGACCTTCAAGAAGGTGAAGTGTAAGACCGGTGGCATGATACCCAGAAAGGGAGACGCCAGATATGAAAGATATCCCAACATTGAGGTGACTGTTGAGATAAACAACAAAAGTAAATAAGGAATTATTAAGAAGAAGTTCACGTTGAACACGACCAATATCTTCCAGAACATCCATGTTATCGTTACCAGATTAGGCAAGAAAAGCGGATAACCGTTGTTATCTTTTGGAGGCCATTTTGATTAACCTCATTTTGTATACAGATGTTATTGTGAAATTAGGCATTTACTATCGAGGTGGGAATGATTGAATAAGATACCCATATCAGGGATATATGACTTTATTTATCCATGGAAGGATGCTTGTACCTTTTTAAAGGTGGAATTAAGGATAGAACATCGGTAACTTAAAACGAATCCTAGGGGAATGCATAAAGGTTGGCATTTCACCCTTAATAGGGATAGTATGAGTTTTGACAGTATGAATTGGAAAGGATTAAGGTAATAATAACCTTTAAAGATTAGTGGAGAAATTTTTCAGAAGTATATAGACAATGGTTCTAGTATCAGTAAATGGTATTTTGATATGCCCTGTATATAGGGAATACAGGAGGAACGATTGAAGGATAACCTTAGAGGTTTTACAAGGAGAAAGGAAATATTCGAAATTCTCAAGAATAAAAATGTTGATAAAGGAAATGTGACATAATTATAATGATGCCAAGTGGGGCACGTGTTAAACCACGAGAAAGTATGGATCGAACCAGTAAAGGTCGAAATTATTTAGGGCAATTAAGACTTAAGATAAAAGATGTTCTAAGTATGATTGAGAGTCAGTCGTGACAGTGATTAACCTCTAACGACTGAGGCAATAACTTATGGAAAAATGGTGATATTTTTTTTTACTCATCAGATTTTAAGGAATACATCTTCACAAAAGCAGTGATTGAAATAAGGTAGAAAATTTATTTGGAGGTGGTTAAAATGACATTGACTATAAGGAAATTTTAATATCAGGAAAGGCCAAAGAGGTGGCCGACACTTTAAAGGTAAGAGGATAATTATAGGCGCTTGTGCCAGAGGAATACAGTGATGATGGTTAAAACTGTGAAGGTTGTATTATGGTTTGGAAGATTGACATTCCTTCTGATGACTGTGCAATACCCAACCGTAATAGTAGTTGGTAAAAGTTTAATTCGTGTAATCGCCATGAACGGGCTATCTATCTTAGGAGGTCCTATCTTGGGATAAGCCAGGACCATGTTTCCAAAAGGACTAGACGAACCTTTGAGTTAAGTCTTCTATTTAAGGCATATGATTAAGAATGGTATTAACCTGCTGTCGTTGCTTTGATTGAAACTCTTCTGCAATTTTATCTGCTTCACGTCATGAATGTACGTCAGGATCAGGAGTGTTCTTCATGAATCAAGAACGGTGATCATGTTACCTCCTTAGAAGAATTCGATATGATATGAATGGACTCCGTATGGTTAGCTATTAAAACTTCATGGAAAACGAATGACTACAGTAGGTCAACGGTGGGCCATAGTAATGTAGGAATGATTCTGAGAGTAGTGAGCTGATTACAACCATGAGAGTTGTATTGGAATGGGTGTTGAGATTGAGTACCACTAATCGGGTCGTGGTAGTGTATAAGTTATCATTAATAGACTAATTAAGTAGAGTATCTACATAGTGAATTATTATTCTTTCTTATCAATAGAGAGTCGTATTATTATACGAGGAAGGTTGCGGTGCAAGCATAGAATTCTAGTAACGATGATGTATAGAATGAGATCCCAGATTCGATTTTCGATGTCGAGGGAGTTTCAAAGGTGATTATGTATAAGCTCGAGGAAGAGTGTGGGTCCATAGAATGATGGACGGGATAGCGAAAATATTTAGGCATGGGAAATACGAGGCTATAATGCTTGATGCTGATATAAACACGTATATGTTTTGTTCTCCTATGACAAACCTCTATAGTTCAGAGGTAGGTTCCAAGCCAGATATTTTGTGGCAGTATATTTTTTTCATATATACAATTCTCTTCAGTTCGTTCTTTTCTCTTCTTTTCATTTCATGTAAGCTAAGAAGAACAACCCTTCCAGAAGGGGAGGTATTGCCGAATGACTATCTATCTTTGTGATAGAAGCCTAGTAGGATACCACATGTTGTTTAATTGCTTGTCAAGTACTAAAGGCTGGCCACCTTCTGTACTAACTATGCGATATAACAAGTGTTCATGATCATAGTGATCTCTCAACAAATTCCTTTACTTCTATTTGATTGATTAAATTTTGGAAAATAGAAACCGCTGAAAAAGGAGTAGTAAAGTTATGGTGGTATTCAGAATGGGAACACATTCGTGATACTAAGGTTGACGTGGTTATTAAAAGGTTATAGAACGCTAACGAGCAAAAGTATAACCCGTATAATATTAGGAACGGAAGGTAGTAGCGATTACGAACTGGAAAATAATGGGTATTAAGAAGCAAAAGTTCTAATGATAAAAGCTATAATGAGAGTCTGTGCAATAGACTTGAAAGAAATTGGAATGATCACTTAACACGGATTAAGTTATCTTACGACAATAGATCATATGTCATTATCGAGATGTCGCCTTATGAGATCCTTGAGGGAAGATAATGTCGATCTCCCTTATGTTAGGATGAAGTTGTAGAGCGCAAGATGCTCGGACCCGCAGTAGTCCAAAGGACCAAGGATATGATAGATCTAATCAGAGGACGGCTGGTAGTAGCCCAAGATGCACATGATAAGTATGTTGATTTGACACGAAAGGATAAAGAGTATGAAATAGGGGACCTAGTAATGTTATAGGTATCCCTTGGAAAGGATTGATGAGGTTCGGAAAGAAAGGAAAGCTAAGTCTACAATTTGTTGGACCCTTGGATATATTAAGACGTTTGGGAAGTTAGCATATGAGCTAGCCCTAACCCCGAACATGTAGCAGGTCGTAACGTGTTTCACGTATCAATGTTAAGGAAGTGTAATTTAGATGCCAGATAAATAGAGGCATATGAGCGCATAGATATGCAACCCAACGTAACCTATATGGAGCAACCAGGAAGGGTTATAGAGTGAAAAGGAACAAGTGCTTAGGAGAAGGATTATCAAACTAGGCAGAGTTTGGTGGTAGAACCACAATGTGGGAAAATTTGCTCGAGAGTTAGAAAGTGCAATGCTAAGAGAGTATCCCTATTCATTTTCTATCTGATTCCGGGACGGAATCCTTTTAAGGAGGGGAGACTGTAATAACCCCAATTTTTGAGAAATTTTGAAACCCTTATGAATAGTGTTTTTGCTGAACGAGAAAACTTTTCATGCCACGCTATGTAGGGGTTCTGTTATTGATCTTATGGGATATTATTAGTACTCTATGTGGTATATAAGTGTATGTAAAGATCGTCAGAATCCAATTCCGAACACTTTGGTTTTTCCCGGAAATCCACAAGATACGGAGAGAATTGAGTATAAGGTAACAGGATAAAAAGGATTTAAATTAAAGGATTATAATAGAGGATCATAAAAAGGAATATAATGTATTGAGAAAGGTTAAGGGAACCTAAGTAATAAGATCCCGGGTATGATCCTTCAAACGATAAACGAGAACGAAAGTTAAGCGAACCGTATAACAGATCAGCGGTCATTAGGCAAACGATTAGGAAGTTAATCAAAGGGATTAGTGGGAATGATGTCATCCAACCAATAGAAAGAGGACAAGGAAGGGAGAATGACATCATGAGGATGATATAAGCATGACATGGGAAGGAAGGAGGTGTGGTTGAATGAGAACCACACAAATTCAAGGGCAAGAAGGTAATTGACTAAAGCAAGCACAAAAACCAAGCAACCAAGCCAAGCAAAAATCATTTTCATCAAAAATCAAAAGCAACCAAGGCTTTGTTCATGAAGCTCTCGGGTGGTTTTCTTAAAATTTGAAGATCCAAGCTCCACCACTTACTATTTAGCAAGGTAATTATCTAAGCTTCCCCATGGATAGTTACATACTTCCTATAAGTTTAAGCTTCTAATTCCAAGCCAATCTTTTTCTATAAATCAAGGAAGAAGATGGTGAATAGTAACCTTCAAGAAATAACTTTAGTTTTCTTGAATTTTTATGAAAGATTAAGGTTATACAAGCAAGGATCAAGGTTCTTTTAGGCATTCAAAGCTCTTGGGTTGTGTTAGGAAGCTTCAAGGAGGTATAAACAACTTTCACCTTTAACTTATAGTTTGAACTTTGAGTTTTGATGAGTTCATGGATGGATTAATGTATATATAGAAATATCCATGTATGTATAGCAAGATCCATGTATGTTAGATAGTTTGGTTGGATTTGTGGTGATTTTGGATATGAATCTTGGTTAATGGTTAATGAATCTTAAGTTATGGTTAGTAGATCATGTTTGTGGTTGAATAAGTTGGAAAACCTTGAGATTATGGACTGACTTTGCCTTGATATAAGTTGTGTTTGAGGTATTGATGATGGTTGGGTGGTTTGTAGTGAATTGGTAAAGAATTGGAGTGGTATAAATATTGGTAATCGCGTAAACATAGCCGTCGTAACGTCCGATTTTCTTTAGACTGTTTTGTGCATAACATTAGGACCCGAGGACCCCCTGCTAGATTGTGACCACTGCCATGTTTAGGTAGCTCATGTTACGAGCTTCGTTTTGATATGTAGTTCGTTCGATTCCGATGCACGGTTTAGGAGAAACGACCGTTTCAAGTAACGGCGTTTCGCGAACGAAACATTTCCCCTCGCCTTACTTTGAAACATAGGTTAAAGACCAAAAAGGACTAATTGAAGTATGAAACATTTATGGTAAGTGTGTTAGGCAGTTGGTAAGACACTCGCGAAGGAATCGCCTTAAAACTCGTAAAGGTTAAATTATTAAAAATGGTGGAGCCGAGGGTACCCGAGTGACTTAAGCGAATCAGTGACCGCAAAACGAGCGTTAGAGTCTAAGTTAGTTAAAGTATAGATTTACAAGTGACTTTGGTTTAATTCCAACTTACTTGTTGCTTATAGGTTACCAGACTCGTCCCGAGCCATTCGTAACCCCCAGTCGCTCAGGCAAGTTTTCTACCCGTTATACTGTTGCTGTGATGTAAATATATGTATATGCATTATCTTGTGATATTGCATGATTGTTATTAGCAAATTTTGCGATATATTGGAGCATGCTAATATGGTATATATGCATGTCTGTTTCGTAATCTGGTTATCTATCTGTTGATTTCAATGCTTATAGTTGCATAATACCTATGCTAGAAATAAGCAAGTAGTTGCGTATACCCTTAGTATAGGGGATAAAAGGTAAACATATTTCTAAACCGGGAGTCGATGTTCCCGAGTATATTATATATATATATATATATATTTATTTATATATATATATATTTATGGATATAGTTTTTAAAACTATTAATCGAATAAGGTTTATTCGATAACTTTAACTTTATTTTATTATCGAATATTATTTGAATATTCATTTGAGGATCTATGACTCCGATTATTTGCTGAGGTATATTCTTTATTTTATTAAAGAATAAGGTGTCAATAATCAAACTTATTTTCGATTATTCAAATAAAGATAATACTTTCATATAAGTATATCTTTGGTTATTTAATACTCGTTTCAAGTATAAATTTTAATACTTCTACTTCAATTATTTTTATAAAGATTATTCTTTATGGGAATATTATTTAAATAATAATATTCAGTCATTTTCTAAATATTCTGGGGACTGATTTACTTCATTAAATCAGCTTTACTCCAAACACTCTTTAAAGTGTTTTCGAGTCTTCAAAATGATTTTTAAAAGATAGAGCGGATCCCAAAACTCATTTTTATATTTAAGATCTTCCTTTTAAAGGGGATTTAAATACTCGTTCAAAACTTGAGGGATCCGGCTCAGTGGTGTATTTTACATTCGCAACGAGGTTGCTGTTTTGAGAAAACATCTTGATTACTTGCCCATCGTTCGGGAAGTAAGTCCATCTATTGAGTCGGCATAAGCAACATGGGCTCAGTGGGCGTCCATGATAGTGTAAGTGGCTCAGTGGGAGTCCATCAAATGCATAAGTGGCTGAGTGGCAGTCCAGCATAAGGTCCTAATTATGACCAGGGTGATGACCAGTGGGGAATTCGTCCATCTACTAGTAGAAAAGGTTACTTATGGGTATCTTTGCCTGATCAGCAAGATATCTGGTTTATGCCAAAGGTTTTCTTTTCCTTTCCAAAATTCATTGGATGTTTCAAACTCTGTTCATACTTTACATAACAGAGGTTCCAGGAAATGTTTAAGAGATATATATATGTGGATAGATATATATCGGGACTAAATAAAGTATCTCGTAACTTTATTTCATTCAATAATATTTCAAAGATTGAATCTATTCAAATCTTGTCTTGTAGTCTCATCTATGTGATGAACTTTTGAAACTGATTATAACTTGAACGGTGGTAGTTCAAGTAGTATTGGGAAAGATATAAGTATATTGGGGTATTTGGTAACCTCATCTTTTAAACTTATATCTAATTAATAATTGTCTTAGGAATGACAAAGATTTTCAGAAAAACGTTGAAACAAGGTTAGATATATGAGATCACCTTGCAACGATATTTTTTATACAGTTATACACTGGGACTTTGTGTATATTACGCATGGAAGAGGACTTCCAATATTTTGAAAAGTATATATGTATATATACTGAATATTTTGCGACTTCATCGCATTAAGATATCAAACTTGGTTCATTTCTTTTGACCAAGACTTTCATGAGTATTATGAGTAGGCTCATATATTGTAAATCATTATACATATTATTTTGGTGGGCTTGCTGCTCACCCTTGCTTTATTTCTTCATCACACAACAACAGTTAGGAAAGATGGCCAGACTCCAGCAGACCCAG
Source organism: Apium graveolens (assembly GCF_009905375.1). NCBI lineage: Eukaryota > Viridiplantae > Streptophyta > Magnoliopsida > Apiales > Apiaceae > Apium > Apium graveolens. The sequence goes on from NC_133655.1 coordinate 164,918,403, forward strand.
CGCAAGCGCGTGGGAAGCGTCCCGCGTCTTCCCGTTAATGTTGTAGCTGCTATAGCTGCAGAGGTAGATCTATTGTAGATCAGACCATCTACTTTTGAGAATCAATTATGTGTAATTATAACTTATGGCAGATAATGGCAATTAACTGTAAATTTATCAAGTAATCATTTTGGGTTGTAATAACTTTTAAATTGTGGATTCAAAGACTTGTACTTATTTAAATTTCATCTCTGAGACTATAACGGGTTGTGGTGTGTGTTAGTGTGGGGTCACAGCATAAGGTTATTATTATTAATTAAGTGAAGTGATATTGTGGAAAGAAAGACCGTGACGACCCGGATCCTCGACCCCGGATCTGGGGGTGTTACAGAAATGGTATCAGAGCTAAGCGTTATAAACCTCAGAGATGATGGGACGTTAAGATAATAAGTTCACTAAGATAATAAGAACTCTTGCCAAGTTCATAGTCGGACTACCTAACGTAGTACTGACAGTTAAAACCCTTATGGGAACCCTTATAAATGTAGCGATAGAAGCGTAGTTCGTTATCATATATGGTAGCGAGACTCCGAACCCTGAAGTTGAGGAACATCAACGCGATGATGTTTTATTACTAATTGGAGATCAGATTGTGGATCCAATAGAGCGTCCTAACGCAGGACCGGATGATGTTGATATTGAGGATGTAGCGGTTGAGGATGTTGTCCTAGAAGGGATAGTTGCTGAGGAGGATCCCATGGAGGATTCTGACGAGATTGGATAAAGGACCACTGATGAATTGATGACCCTGGTTGGGTCGACTACCAGAGGTAGGATTGGCCGGTCACTACCAGAGGTTCGTTCAAGTTTGTAAAGATAGTAGCCCCTTTAACGTGGCTTACTCATAAGACTGAGAAGTTCGAATAGACAGAGAAATGCGAGAACAGCTTTTAAGAACTGAAGCAAAGGTTGGTGACGGCCCCTATGTTGGCGTTGCCGGATGGAAAAAGGAGATTTTGTGATTTGTAAGTGACGCTTCGCATAAGGAATTAGGGTGCTTCTTAGCACAGGAAGATAATCGCGTCTGCGTCAAGACAATTAAGGTAATATGAAATTCGATATCCCCGCTCATGAGCTTAGGCTCGTGGCAATAGTTTACCCTAAAGATTGGAGGCACTACTCGTATGGAGAGAAGTGCGAGAATTACCTAAGCCATAAGTGCTCTAGTACATTTTCGCGTAGAAAGAGCTCAACATATGCCAGAAGAGGCAGTTAGAGCTAACCAAGAATAATGATTGGGAGATTCTTTATCATTCGGGGAAAGCCAATATGGTGGCTGATGCCCTTAGTAAAAAGGAGAGACTCAAGATGATAATGCCTTTTGGAGAGTTTATAAGAGATTTTGAGAAAATGGAAATAGAAGTGAAGGTAACCGGAGCCGGTACCGAAAAGCTGTTTGAGATTGCAATACAGCCTGAATTATTGGAAAAGATCATATTGTGCCAGAAAAAGTTATGAATGAAGGCAGAGAGCCAACAATTAGATAAAAGATTAATATCGAGAAAGATGATAAGGGAATAATGAGGTATTCCTATAGAATTTGGGTTCCGAAAGTTCAAGAGTGTAAGGATGAGAACTTAGATGAGAGCCATAGTTGAGGAATAAGATTTAGGGCAAACCCTGAACGTGATAGTCAGGGAGGTCGCCATCAAGATAGAAGGAACCCATGACATAATGGAGTGGAAAATGAGGATTTTAAATTAAAAGATGACCCCAATTATGGGGAGTAGGATGAAACATTTCATACTAAGGAAACAAAAAGTCGAGTAAGGAAAGGAGACCCGAGATGGTACCCCTATACGGAAATTCATGGACCTGTCTAGACAGAACTTAGACTATTATCCCCAACCACCACCCTGAGGAGACAGTGCGGTGGGAAATTCTTTCATGACCTTTAAGTCGCTAAGCTCTCAGAGTTCCAAGGAACATGTTGACCTAGTCGAGGCAAGAGCCTGGCTAAAGGAAATATAGGAATCATTTGAGATTCTAAATGATTGATGAATCACAAAAGACTGTTTTTATCACTCACCCTCCTAAGAGAGAGACCACCTGGCTGGTGAAAGGCCAAGGAAGGCACGGAGCAAGAGATTATAATAAACTGATTTAAGTCCAGTCAATTGTTTTCGGGAAAGTAATTCCCAAAGATAAGGAGATAGTGTAAAAGCTTTAGAGTCAGAACAAAGGCAGATGAGTATGATAAATTATGAATCTAAGTTGTAAAAGTTGTCAAGATTCGTTCTGAGGATACGAATCCAGAATGACGGGATGTTTGAAATCAATGCTTATGTTGTGTTGGTTCATGAAAATTATAAGAGAAAGGAAAATAAAAAGGAATTGAGGTGGAAAGGAATATAAAGGCAACAGAGTTTGAGGAATGATAAGGGAGTTGGGTATGAGGAAACCCTAAAGACTCATATTAATAGAAATAGAAAAGTATATGATCGTCAGGATGAGGGTGATTCACCATGAGTTAAAATTGATGGGTGAAGGCATAAGAGATGCATATATTTTATCCCCTTTAAGTTGGGAGGATTCGAGGAAACCTTGAGATAATTCGAAGGATAAATAATGAGACGCGGATAGACTAAGGGGATAAGAAAGTAAGAAATTAAGAAAATTGGATGAAGGAAGTGACCTTCAAGAAGGTGAAGTGTAAGACCGGTGGCATGATACCCAGAAAGGGAGACGCCAGATATGAAAGATATCCCAACATTGAGGTGACTGTTGAGATAAACAACAAAAGTAAATAAGGAATTACTAAGAAGAAGTTCACGTTGAACACGACCAATATCTTCCAGAACATCCATGTTATCGTTACCAGATTAGGCAAGAAAAGCGGATAACCGTTGTTATCTTTTGGAGGCCATTTTGATTAACCTCATTTTGTATACAGATGTTATTGTGAAATTAGGCATTTACTATCGAGGTGGGAATGATTGAATAAGATACCCATATCAGGGATATATGACTTTATTTATCCATGGAAGGATGCTTGTACCTTTTTAAAGGTGGAATTAAGGATAGAACATCGGTAACTTAAAACGAATCCTAGGGGAATGCATAAAGGTTGGCATTTCACCCTTAATAGGGATAGTATGAGTTTTGACAGTATGAATTGGAAAGGATTAAGGTAATAATAACCTTTAAGGATCAGTGGAGAAATTTTTCAGAAGTATATAGACAATGGTTCTAGTATCAGTAAATGGTATTTTGATATGCCCTGTATATAGGGAATACAGGAGGAACGATTGAAGGATAACCTTAGAGGTTTTACAAGGAGAAAGGAAATATTCGAAATTCTCAAGAATAAAAATGTTGATAAAGGAAATGTGACATAATTATAATGATGCCAAGTGGGGCACGTGTTAAACCACGAGAAAGTATGGATCGAACCAGTAAAGGTCGAAATTATTTAGGGCAATTAAGACTTAAGATAAAAGATGTTCTAAGTATGATTGAGAGTCAGTCGTGACAGTGATTAACCTCTAACGACTGAGGCAATAACTTATGGAAAAATGGTGATATTTTTTTTTACTCATCAGATTTTAAGGAATACATCTTCACAAAAGCAGTGATTGAAATAAGGTAGAAAATTTATTTGGAGGTGGTTAAAATGACATTGACTATAAGGAAATTTTAATATCAGGAAAGGCCAAAGAGGTGGCCGACACTTTAAAGGTAAGAGGATAATTATAGGCGCTTGTGCCAGAGGAATACAGTGATGATGGTTAAAACTGTGAAGGTTGTATTATGGTTTGGAAGATTGACATTCCTTCTGATGACTGTGCAATACCCAACCGTAATAGTAGTTGGTAAAAGTTTAATTCGTGTAATCGCCATGAACGGGCTATCTATCTTAGGAGGTCCTATCTTGGGATAAGCCAGGACCATGTTTCCAAAAGGACTAGACGAACCTTTGAGTTAAGTCTTCTATTTAAGGCATATGATTAAGAATGGTATTAACCTGCTATCGTTGCTTTGATTGAAACTCTTCTGCAATTTTATCTGCTTCACGTCATGAATGTACGTCAGGATCAGGAGTGTTCTTCATGAATCAAGAACGGTGATCATGTTACCTCCTTAGAAGAATTCGATATGATATGAATGGACTCCGTATGGTTAGCTATTAAAACTTCATGGAAAACGAATGACTACAGTAGGTCAACGGTGGGCCATAGTAATGTAGGAATGATTCTGAGAGTAGTGAGCTGATTACAACCATGAGAGTTGTATTGGAATGGGTGTTGAGATTGAGTACCACTAATCGGGTCGTGGTAGTGTATAAGTTATCATTAATAGACTAATTAAGTAGAGTATCTACATAGTGAATTATTATTCTTTCTTATCAATAGAGAGTCGTATTATTATACGAGGAAGGTTGCGGTGCAAGCATAGAATTCTAGTAACGATGATGTATAGAATGAGATCCCAGATTCGATTTTCGATGTCGAGGGAGTTTCAAAGGTGATTATGTATAAGCTCGAGGAAGAGTGTGGGTCCATAGAATGATGGACGGGATAGCGAAAATATTTAGGCATGGGAAATACGAGGCTATAATGCTTGATGCTGATATAAACATGTATATGTTTTGTTCTCCTATGACAAACCTCTATAGTTCAGAGGTAGGTTCCAAGCCAGATATTTTGTGGCAGTATATTTTTTTCATATATACAATTCTCTTCAGTTCGTTCTTTTCTCTTCTTTTCATTTCATGTAAGCTAAGAAGAACAACCCTTCCAGAAGGGGAGGTATTGCCGAATGACTATCTATCTTTGTGATAGAAGCCTAGTAGGATACCACATGTTGTTTAATTGCTTGTCAAGTACTAAAGGCTGGCCACCTTCTGTACTAACTATGCGATATAACAAGTGTTCATGATCATAGTGATCTCTCAACAAATTCCTTTACTTCTATTTGATTGATTAAATTTTGGAAAATAGAAACCGCTGAAAAAGGAGTAGTAAAGTTATGGTGGTATTCAGAATGGGAACACATTCGTGATACTAAGGTTGACGTGGTTATTAAAAGGTTATAGAACGCTAACGAGCAAAAGTATAACCCGTATAATATTAGGAACGGAAGGTAGTAGCGATTACGAACTGGAAAAGAATGGGTATTAAGAAGCAAAAGTTCTAATGATAAAAGCTATAATGAGAGTCTGTGCAATAGACTTGAAAGAAATTGGAATGATCACTTAACACGGATTAAGTTATCTTACGACAATAGATCATATGTCATTATCGAGATGTCGCCTTATGAGATCCTTGAGGGAAGATAATGTCGATCTCCCTTATGTTAGGATGAAGTTGTAGAGCGCAAGATGCTCGGACCCGCAGTAGTCCAAAGGACCAAGGATATGATAGATCTAATCAGAGGACGGCTGGTAGTAGCCCAAGATGGACATGATAAGTATGTTGATTTGACACGGAAGGATAAAGAGTATGAAATAGGGGACCTAGTAATGTTATAGGTATCCCTTGGAAAGGATTGATGAGGTTCGGAAAGAAAGGAAAGCTAAGTCTACAATTTGTTGGACCCTTGGATATATTAAGACGTTTGGGAAGTTAGCATATGAGCTAGCCCTAACCCCGAACATGTAGCAGGTCGTAACGTGTTTCACGTATCAATGTTAAGGAAGTGTAATTTAGATGCCAGATAAATAGAGGCATATGAGCGCATAGATATGCAACCCAACGTAACCTATATGGAGCAACCAGGAAGGGTTATAGAGTGAAAAGGAACAAGTGCTTAGGAGAAGGATTATCAAACTAGGCAGAGTTTGGTGGTAGAACCACAATGTGGGAAAATTTGCTCGAGAGTTAGAAAGTGCAATGCTAAGAGAGTATCCCTATTCATTTTCTATCTGATTCCGGGACGGAATCCTTTTAAGGAGGGGAGACTGTAATAACCCCAATTTTTGAGAAATTTTGAAACCCTTATGAATAGTGTTTTTGCTGAACGAGAAAACTTTTCATGCCACGCTATGTAGGGGTTCTGTTATTGATCTTATGGGATATTATTAGTACTCTATGTGGTATATAAGTGTATGTAAAGATCGTCAGAATCCAATTCCGAACACTTTGGTTTTTCCCGGAAATCCACAAGATACGGAGAGAATTGAGTATAAGGTAACAGGATAAAAAGGATTTAAATTAAAGGATTATAATAGAGGATCATAAAAAGGAATATAATGTATTGAGAAAGGTTAAGGGAACCTAAGTAATAAGATCCCGGGTATGATCCTTCAAACGATAAACGAGAACGAAAGTTAAGCGAACCGTATAACAGATCAGCGGTCATTAGGCAAACGATTAGGAAGTTAATCAAAGGGATTAGTGGGAATGATGTCATCCAACCAATAGAAAGAGGACAAGGAAGGGAGAATGACATCATGAGGATGATATAAGCATGACATGGGAAGGAAGGAGGTGTGGTTGAATGAGAACCACACAAATTCAAGGGCAAGAAGGTAATTGACTAAAGCAAGCACAAAAACCAAGCAACCAAGCCAAGCAAAAATCATTTTCATCAAAAATCAAAAGCAACCAAGGCTTTGTTCATGAAGCTCTCGGGTGGTTTTCTTAAAATTTGAAGATCCAAGCTCCACCACTTACTATTTAGCAAGGTAATTATCTAAGCTTCCCCATGGATAGTTACATACTTCCTATAAGTTTAAGCTTCTAATTCCAAGCCAATCTTTTTCTATAAATCAAGGAAGAAGATGGTGAATAGTAACCTTCAAGAAATAACTTTAGTTTTCTTGAATTTTTATGAAAGATTAAGGTTATACAAGCAAGGATCAAGGTTCTTTTAGGCATTCAAAGCTCTTGGGTTGTGTTAGGAAGCTTCAAGGAGGTATAAACAACTTTCACCTTTAACTTATAGTTTGAACTTTGAGTTTTGATGAGTTCATGGATGGATTAATGTATATATAGAAATATCCATGTATGTATAGCAAGATCCATGTATGTTAGATAGTTTGGTTGGATTTGTGGTGATTTTGGATATGAATCTTGGTTAATGGTTAATGAATCTTAAGTTATGGTTAGTAGATCATGTTTGTGGTTGAATAAGTTGGAAAACCTTGAGATTATGGACTGACTTTGCCTTGATATAAGTTGTGTTTGAGGTATTGATGATGGTTGGGTGGTTTGTAGTGAATTGGTAAAGAATTGGAGTGGTATAAATATTGGTAATCGCGTAAACATAGCCGTCGTAACGTCCGATTTTCTTTAGACTGTTTTGTGCATAACATTAGGACCCGAGGACCCCCTGCTAGATTGTGACCACTGCCATGTTTAGGTAGCTCATGTTACGAGCTTCGTTTTGATATGTAGTTCGTTCGATTCCAATGCACGGTTTAGGAGAAACGACCGTTTCAAGTAACGGCGTTTCGCGAACGAAACATTTCCCCTCGCCTTACTTTGAAACATAGGTTAAAGACCAAAAAGGACTAATTGAAGTATGAAACATTTATGGTAAGTGTGTTAGGCAGTTGGTAAGACACTCGCGAAGGAATCGCCTTAAAACTCGTAAAGGTTAAATTATTAAAAATGGTGGAGCCGAGGGTACCCGAGTGACTTAAGCGAATCAGTGAGCGCAAAACGAGCGTTAGAGTCTAAGTTAGTTAAAGTATAGATTTACAAGTGACTTTGGTTTAATTCCAACTTACTTGTTGCTTATAGGTTACCAGACTCGTCCCGAGCCATTCGTAACCCCCAGTCGCTCAGGCAAGTTTTCTACCCGTTATACTGTTGCTGTGATGTAAATATATGTATATGCATTATCTTGTGATATTGCATGATTGTTATTAGCAAATTTTGCGATATATTGGAGCATGCTAATATGGTATATATGCATGTCTGTTTCGTAATCTGGTTATCTATCTGTTGATTTCAATGCTTATAGTTGCATAATACCTATGCTAGAAATAAGCAAGTAGTTGCGTATACCCTTAGTATAGGGGATAAAAGGTAAACATATTTCTAAACCGGGAGTCGATGTTCCCGAGTATATTATATATATATATATTTATTTATATATATATATATATATATATATATATATGGATATAGTTTTTAAAACTATTAATCGAATAAGGTTTATTCGATAACTTTAACTTTATTTTATTATCGAATATTATTTGAATATTCATTTGAGGATCTATGACTCTGATTATTTGCTGAGGTATATTCTTTATTTTATTAAAGAATAAGGTGTCAATAATCAAACTTATTTTCGATTATTCAAATAAAGATAATACTTTCATATAAGTATATCTTTGGTTATTTAATACTCGTTTCAAGTATAAGTTTTAATACTTCTACTTTAATTATTTTTATAAAGATTATTCTTTATGGGAATATTATTTAAATAATAATATTCAGTCATTTTCTAAATATTCTGGGGACTGATTTACTTCATTAAATCAGCTTTACTCCAAACACTCTTTAAAGTGTTTTCGAGTCTTCAAAATGATTTTTAAAAGATAGAGCGGATCCCAAAACTTATTTTTATATTTAAGATCTTCCTTTTAAAGGGGATTTAAATACTCGTTCAAAACTTGAGGGATCCGGCTCAGTGGTGTATTTTACATTCGCAACGAGGTTGCTGTTTTGAGAAAACATCTTGATTACTTGCCCATCGTTCGGGAAGTAAGTCCATCTATTGAGTCGGCATAAGCAACATGGGCTCAGTGGGCGTCCATGATAGTGTAAGTGGCTCAGTGGGAGTCCATCAAATGCATAAGTGGCTGAGTGGCAGTCCAGCATAAGGTCCTAATTATGACCAGGGTGATGACCAGTGGGGAATTCGTCCATCTACTAGTAGAAAAGGTTACTTATGGGTATCTTTGCCTGATCAGCAAGATATCTGGTTTATGCCAAAGGTTTTCTTTTCCTTTCCAAAATTCATTGGATGTTTCAAACTCTGTTCATACTTTACATAACAGAGGTTCCAGGAAATGTTTAAGAGATATATATATGTGGATAGATATATATCGGGACTAAATAAAGTATCTCGTAACTTTATTTCATTCAATAATATTTCAAAGATTGAATCTATTCAAATCTTGTCTTGTAGTCTCATCTATGTGATGAACTTTTGAAACTGATTATAACTTGAACGGTGGTAGTTCAAGTAGTATTGGGAAAGATATAAGTATATTGGGGTATTTGGTAACCTCATCTTTTAAACTTATATCTAATTAATAATTGTCTTAGGAATGACAAAGATTTTCAGAAAAACGTTGAAACAAGGTTAGATATATGAGATCACCTTGCAACGATATTTTTTATACAGTTATACACTGGGACTTTGTGTATATTACGCATGGAAGAGGACTTCCAATATTTTGAAAAGTATATATGTATATATACTGAATATTTTGCGACTTCATCGCATTAAGATATCAAACTTGGTTCATTTCTTTTGACCAAGACTTTCATGAGTATTATGAGTAGGCTCATATATTGTAAATCATTATACATATTATTTTGGTGGGCTTGCTGCTCACCCTTGCTTTATTTCTTCATCACACAACAACATTTAGGAAAGATGGCCAGACTCCAGCAGACCCAGCGCAAGCGCGTGGGAAGCGTCCCGCGTCTTCCCGTTAATGTTGTAGCTGCTATAGCTGCAGAGGTAGATCTATTGTAGATCAGACCATCTACTTTTGAGAATCAATTATGTGTAATTATAACTTGTGGCAGATAATGGCAATTAACTGTAAATTTATCAAGTAATCATTTTGGGTTGTAATAACTTTTAAATTGTGGATTCAAAGACTTGTACTTATTTAAATTTCATCTCTGAGACTATAACGGGTTGTGGTGTGTGTTAGTGTGGGGTCACAACATAAGGTTATTATTATTAATTAAGTGAAGTGATATTGTGGAAAGAAAGACCGTGACGACCCGGATCCTCGACCCCGGATCTGGGGGTGTTACAGGAACCTAGAGCATCCTCCATCTCGAGATACCCATGCAAGTTTACGAACCCAACTCTACTTACTGTTGTGTTATTAAAGGATTGTTTTATTATCATTGCATAAATACCATGTTTGCCATGATACATAGCTATTGAACTTTTCATAATATAGCGATGTTGTACGATAAGTATATGTATCGTAAAATATTTATTTTCGCTTTAAGCGTGATGTATAATTATAAGACCGAGAGTCGTTCGAGATTTTAAGATGAAAACCCGAAAATCATTCCGGTGATATTAGGACAATTACAAGTCCATAAAAGTACTTTTTAAAGGGACTCAACGTCCACTTACGAAACATTAAAATACCTCGAACTTTTATCAAAATGATTTCCCAACGATCATATTCCCTCAACTATATTTTATTATTCGAACAATAAATATTATATACCTATTCCTTTATTATAGGAGAAGTATACTCCAACAATTATTTATTTCAAAACCCGATTAAACATTAAAGATTATTGATTGCGTAGACATAAACTAGTTGAGGAATAGTATTTTAAATATTCTTTTAAAGAATAAACTCATTCGAGGTTAATTATTTATCGATTATCATTTTGTTATTTATTAAAGGGTTTATTATGAATTAAAAATCATGGATCTTGATTTAATATACTTTCTGATTTTCGGAAAATCATTTGAATAATTTCAGATCGTCGGAGAATATTATCTCGACTTATTTTAAATATTTTGAATATAGTTTCAAAAGAAACTCCCCCTTATATAACAAATATATTGACAACTCTCAACTCACATCCTTAGTACTTCCTCCGAAAATTCTCGGAAGTACATATATATACGTACATATCCAAGTGTACATATCAACAAGCAATATGCTTAGGGAACAATATAAGTTCCATAAATATGATAGGATTCTTACAAGGACAAGGAGGGGTAGACTCTAGTACTTCGTGGACAGGAGAGAATACCAATTTACTACCACATGAGAAAGCATTTCATGTACTCATGAACATGTGGAGTATGCGTACCTGAGAGGGATGAGCGCAAAACTGTGTCTTAAGAGGGATATATGCGAAGTGTGTACCTGAGAGGGACGGACACAGAAAAGGCCCGAATGCGGCCAGGGTGATAACCAATAATAATAGGCAATCGTCCATCTACATATAGAAAAGGTTACTTTTATCGTAGTACGACTGATCATCATATGCAGTGACTACAACGAATGTCCTATTCTTCCAATTGGAATTGTGATACAATACCGTAAGCCAAGCCTAGGTGTTGGGTTTACTATTAAGGTATTCGCATGATAATAAAATCCACTAAAGAATTGTTTTTATAAGAAGGTGTGTGTCACCAAGGAAAAACTAAATTCGAATAAAACATAATTATCATATATGATGTTTTACGTAAGTTATCATACAGTCATTTTCATACTGTACATTATTATGATGGGAATTATAGCTCACACTTGTTTTCTTAAATTGACACAACACAACAGTGAATCAAGATGCCTACCATGAGAACCACAGCCAGGAAATGGGTAGGAAATGGCCAGCTATTTCGTAGATTGTTTGTTGCCGTACCGCAGGTAGTCCGAATAAGCTGGATTGGTTTTTAGTTGTTTTTAGTTCGGCTTATTTATAAGTATGACTTATGTAAGATAATAAATAAGAAACGTATATTTCATCAACGGACTAGCCTTACTTAAAGGTTATTCCCCGGTAAGACTTAATTACTGTTGGGTTGTAATAATTATCACTTTGTGGTTTGATCTACTCTAGTAATGAATGGTTCGTTTCCAAGACATTACATGTAAGTGTGTGTGTGTGTGATAAATGTGGGGTCGTAAAGTGTGAGTATTTATATATTATAGTGTGAGGTAGGTGGTTTGTAGTAGTTTAGATGGTGTGGCCTCCGAGATTCCGGACCCCGCATTTTGGGGCACCACACCAAAACCAACATGCAAGCCCACAAATCTACCCTACATTGTACACAACCCTACTAACTATCATTCTATGGAAAAATACGAGCATAAACTTAGCCATAATAGTCATTAACCGAGGAAAAAACAAAGAGCATAGCAGAGCAGATTTTACATATGAAATTTTAGGCAAATATTCGAACCAAAAACACATGGTAACAACTTGATGGCTACTGTAACAACTCAAATCCTGGGACAAGATTTGGTGTCACTAAACAATTTTTACATTAAATAAAATAATGAATAAATAACCCCTTAATTTCGGATCGTTTACAGGTTATGTTATGAAACAAGAATCTAACCTTCTACAATTCACAACAACTACAATGCAAGTTTAAATACCTTTACGCTAATGTCATTGTCTTATTTTTTTAACATCTTCGTCTTCTCGCAGCGGAGATCTCTCTAACTTCTGCTGTCTAACAAAAGCTATTCACTTTTATCTTTATCTCCTTTTGAAAGAAATAAGAATTTACAAAGCAAGAGTGAGCCAAAAATGCCCAGCAAATATATAATTTGAGTTTCAAGCATTAGTATCAAAGGAAAATTTCCGGACAAAATCTTTAAACAATTTTAAAAAATTCTATTTATTTGAGGGAGTTGAGTGAATAAACGTTGGCTGTTACCAGCCTTTAATTATAAATCCAAAAGTGACAAGTGATTCCCAGATTCATCTCCTGAATCAGGGTTTTGTCAGGTTTTGGAATCATAAAACTTTTCGAGAGAGAATGTCGTTAATGACGATCAACAATAAATTAGATTGGACACTAGTTCACATTTATACCCTGCTAATCAGTCAGGATATAGTGTAGATCTATACCCAACTGTAAGATCCATTTAGATACCTAGGCAATATCGCCCAAAGGTCCGGTCCATCCCCGGCCCATAGGGTACAGCTCAGCGTTGACCCTCACAATAACTATCTATCCCGTAGAGTATTTTGATGTCAAATCATTTTGATTTCAAAACATGCCAACTCAGGGTTCACAAATAACCCGAAAGAATGGGTATTTGCTCAAGAGAGCAATCGATAATATATGAACAATAATGAAAGGAACTTGTGTGGTAAGAGTACTTGCAGCGAAATATAAAATAGTTAACTATTCTGAACTTAGAATAGGAATGAAGTAATAATTGTAGTATTTTACGAGAAAAATAAGGAATACTTGCCTTGGTAAGCTTTAATCGCTATTATAGGTTGACTTCGGACCGACATGAACGTTCGGCTTTATCGTCAAACTACAATCCTACTCTGGATACGATCCCAATACTCAGGTCCTTCGATTGGAACCTCGATGAGATCGATGATTAATCACTAGATCATTCCTAGTCCAACGTGACTCCTCGGGTCTTCCGACTAGGACCTACAGGGTTGAAATACCCTAATTCAGATAATCGTCACGCTTAACATAACACCACTATCCTATTCTACCCATACGATTTCATAACCCAACTCATATTTATATGTATTATTGGAATATACATAGCAATTATGGTTCACATCTTCGAAACTCGGTTCGGTATTTATTTTCGGAAAGTATGTATACTCGTTGTTTTAAAAAATAGGGTAATCGATTATTTACAAAATATCTTATCTCAACCCGTAATTAAGTTCGTATAATATAATTATATGGTTGTTTGACATCTCCGATAATTATAGGTTACGTTCCCGTATTTTCGGAATTAATTTCCCGAAAATCGGGCAACGTCTCCTTTGTTTATTGGTCTACCAGTCGAAATAATTTGACGTCAACAATTCAACAATTAATCCAATTTCACAACCAACAATCCCAATATTCAAAAATCCCAATCACCGACACGAATTTAATTATTAATTATTATTCATATTTTTATGTTTTTATTTGTGGGACTCAGATTATATCATCACAATCCACCGTCGGCTCGCCGAGGCTCATCGCTGACGGCGATAAAATTCGCGGGTTCCCGTTTATAACGGACGTCCGACACGAATTTCACCGATTAATTATGATAATCCCGCACGAATTTATTTATATCACAAAACCTTAATCAAATAAATCCTGCAGTAAATAAAATAAATTAATTAATAACTAATCTCGAATTACAACCGGACCAGACAGAATCAGCTGAGATCAATAACACAGAACACAAATCACGCGCCCCCACGCGCGCAACACACACATCGCACATACACATACTTATATATATACGAACAATAGATGCCAGGACGGGGTTATCTCCGGGAACAAACCGAAAATAGAGGCGGCGATCAGAAAAATTCGCAGCGGCGGCGGTGTTACCACCGGAAAAAAAAGGAAACAACGGCGGCAAAACGGCAGCCTGGAACAGCAGGAGAAACAGAAAGGAAAATAGAGGGGAGAGAGGAAAGAAAAAGGAGAGATGAAGAATGAGGGCAGGAGAGATTTGTGAGAGATTGAGAGGAGAGGAATTGGGATGAGAGGGGTAAAAGAATGCGTACACGCGAGATAGAGACACAGGGTGCTATGTTCTCTCTTTCTTTTTTTTCTGTAAATTCATATTTGGTACATTTTTGTTTATTTCGTGAATTCCAAGCCTAATTTTTATTCCGTTATTTGCGATTTAACATCCTATTTCACAGACAAAAACAATTCGAAATAATTCCAAATAACCCTTAAAATCTCCCAAATATTTAAAAATTAATAAAATAAAGTTTTCATAATTTTTAAAACATTTTTAAATTGCACATCAGACCCACATTAAACGAATTAACGAACAAACGCGCGGGTGAATAAAAACTAGAAAATTTTCGGAGTAATTTTAAAATTCTCGAAATATTCCAAACTTAATAAAATATAGATTTCATAATTTTTGAAGAATTATGGAATTAAATACTGATTTTTTCAATTAAATGAAATCAGAAAATCATTTAAAGATGAATAATCAATAAAATATTGATTTCTACATTTTATAAACTCCTAAAATAATAAATTAAATATAAAGCAACAACAATAATTTTATAGATAATTTTAGCATTTATAAGAATAAATATTCAATAAAATTATTTTAAAAACAATATAATGCCATATAGTTCCAAATTATAAAATGTTCTATCTTAATAATATATAAGTGTTTGATTTGCAAAGTGTGGAATAAGAAGTTAGTAAAATCAAAACACAAGTAATTAAAAACACAAGTCTTTAAAAACTTTCTGGTGGATTTGAATGTATCCACCAGAGATATATATTATATCAAGAGAACTCTGTGTAGCAAGATTTGCTCATAGCTACTTACAAATATGAACAACTAAATTTTTAGAGAAATGCTAAGAATATAGCTTATAAATGTTTCTCTGAGAATATTCTTACTTAGTGTTCTTATTGTTCTATTTGCTACTTATTGGTTTATATATCACCAAGATTACAAAGTAATAAGACAAGATAATAAAACAAAACATATCAAGTCTAATACTATGCTCCTTCATTACTCTATTCCAACATCTTTGAATATCTTCATAATAGCATGGAAATGACAATGCTTCTTTGTTCTCTAAAACCCAGTTGAATAGGCTTCCACATTCCTTTTGCATACACTCGACGCATGTGACCGTGTTGTCACTGTCAACTGATGTTTGAATTGATTATCCGTCGGGTACATGATCATCCGTCGGGTTGCCTAGTTGATCATCCATCGAGTGGCATTGTTGTTTATCCGTCGGGTAGCTATCTGGCACTTGACTTCATTTCATTTATACAGAATTACAAGACATCATCTATGTATAATTAATCAACCTATTCTGCATATCTAATTAAAGTGAACTTGACTTTAGTGCTACTATAGAATCTAAACAAGGTGTATGCAGAAATGTGCTATAGACTCATTATTACATAAGCTGCTCACTCGATGGATAATTGATCATCATCCGTCGGGACTATATTGAGTCATCCGTCGGGACTATATTCGTTATCCGTCGAGTGCTACATTTTTCACTAAGTAAAATCTACTAATGTGTTTTGTTAATGAAATCATCAAGTTCACAACATATTCACAACAATCTCCCCCAATTTATGTCTACTGGAATTGTAGCCATAAATTAAGAGAAACTTGATGATAACAAAACTGTAATATCTGGGACATATTGTGTAATTATTTTTGCTAATAAATAAATATTATGCATGTTTCGTATTTATTTTATGAAGTATTTGTTAAGTGGTATATGTGTTTAGATGTTTAAAAATAATATTAATTGAGTATTTTAATTTTTATATGTCCAAAATTAAATATAGATAATTGTCATATCTTCCTATTTATTTTTATGTTGATTTATGATTTTATAGGAAATTTATGGATTCTATAAATTCTTTTTCCGAGTATATATAAACTATTTTATTCAATCGGGAACCAACCGACGTCACCCGTTTTTATGTTTTTATAAGCCAAAACTCTTTCGAGAACTCCTTCCTAACCTAATTCCAATATTCCGAGCATTTTCCATGTTTCGACTTTTTCGATCCGGCGTACGGTTTGTCCTGTGCGGGTCCCGGCGCAATATTTTTGATACATTATTCATTTCGGTAAATCAATAAAACTCGTATTTTTGATAAACAGAATCTTTTTATTAAGCTATTATAATTATCATCTCGTAAAACGTATAACCAGGCGCTGAAACCAAGACCGCAGTACAAATTGTACTAATTTGGATAATTATCCCGAAAACCGGTACGGTTTGGATCTGTTTTTATAAATAAACGTACCATTTTATATCCGGAATGATCCAACGGGATACAAATTTTCCGTAATTATAAATAGCCTTTACCGTATTTTATTTCGTACCAAAAATCATTTGCAAACAGTAATTATAGAATTTTACAGAGAAAATTCATATATTCATATAATCTTCTGAAAATCAAACCAGCTTTTGAAGGTGTTAGTGATCTCTGTTTTCAAAGCTCGAGTAACAAAATCGAAGGGTTTGAGGAGTACTTTCAGATTCTGGAACTCGTTTTACTGCAGAATCAAAGGTTGATTTTATATATTTTTATTTATTTTCAAATTATTATGATTAAAAATATGAATTTTTGTACGGATGATTGTTTGAATGATTTGATGCTTGCATGTTGTAGAGCTTGTTTTCCTGATGATTTTCATATGTCTTATGACTGATTTGGAGTTCAATAACATGTTCAAAATTGAGTTTAATTTTCGAATTTTAAAATTAGGGTTTATACCTCGTATGAATGTTCTTAATTGAAATTTAGGGCTTTTTGTTCTAGGGGTTATGAGATGTTGAGGTATAGTGGGTTTTGTTCCTCATGAAATTTGCAATCGATTGATGTATAGCTCTTTAACGGATGATTGATGTATAATCGATTGTTGTGTTTTGAAATTTAAGTCGGGTCACCGGAAACCGGCGAACTTCCCAACCATTTTCCGGCCAACCCAAGGGTTATCTGTGAGATTTAATTGCAGGTTTATGTTTCTTGTGAATTGTAGATGTAATCTGGAGGTTGTAAAGGTGTAACGGTGCCAGAGACAAGTTCTCCGGCGGACCCGTCGTTTTCCGGCGGAGTGAACTGCAAAATTGCAGTTTAGCCCTTGTATTTTTGTAGGTGATGAAGTTTGGTCCCCCAGGTTACCAGAATTTGCGTATTTTGGATTCCTGTTTTAAAATTATGTAAAAATTATATTTTCTATTTATTAATTATAAAAATCCGTTTTTAATTTCTGAAAATTCCAAAAAAACATTATTTTAATTCCAAAAATTATTTTTAATTCAAAAATAAATCTGAATTAAATTAATTAATAATTAATTGATTAATTGATCAATTAATTCGAAAATTAATTGATTAACTGATTTAATTAATTATTAATTGATTTTAATTAATTAATTAATTTGATTTAATTATTTAAAAATGATTTAAAAATTCTGAAAAATAGTTTCGAGCTTTAAAATATTATTTTAAATTGTTTCCAAGGCTCGATAATTATTATAAAATTGTTTTGAAGCCAGATTTGGTCAACTGAACCCTGTTTATTGTTTCGAAATTGATCCAACGACCCGTTTTAATTCCGAAAAATGTTTTAAAAATCATATTAAATCCCCGAAAGCCTGTTTATGACCCAAGACTCCTTTATAAATGATATATCATTGATTGTTTAACGTGCTACATGTTATATGTGACTTGTTGTTTGACTTTCGGTATATATGTTCGATGTTTATTTGTTTTTAGCGTGGCTTTCAATCCGTTAGTTGGATTTGGGTGAAACGAAGGGTTGATAGAAGTATACACCGAATAGAATTTTATGAGTTAAGTATTGATAGATGCTTATGATATGTGTGCAGAAGAGGCAAGGCATAGGAAAGGGAAGCAGATAGTCGAGGAGTAGACGGTTGTGATTGAAAGTTAGTGAAGTATAGCAAGCTAGTGCCAGGCAAGTGTTCTGAACTTTCTCGAGATATATTGTAGTTGATTAATGGTCTTGTTTCATATTGCATGTGCTTTGAAGCACTAAACCCTAAACCTTATTCTTTCTGAACCATTTATTATTGTATACCCGAATACGAATCACATATATATAATACTACTCCACAAATACATAAAAACTATATACCAACTACTGAATCAGATTGCTTACATATTCAATCCATTGTACCTTATGCTTTGAAAGATCAAATCCTTATAACCTTGAAACTTTGATTCCTTTGTTACCCAATTCTTTCATTACCTGACAGCCATTCTTTGAAATTACCATATTGTTCCTTTGTGAAGATTGAAACCATCTTATTATTAAAGATCCGATGTTTCTTATGATTCTGTTTATTGCTTTACATTGTTTATTCTATAATTATGTTAGAATTGGATTGTTTTATAAAATTGTGGACCAGATTCATGGTCAGACCAGATTGGTGGTCAAGTTTGGCCAATGTGTGCCTTGGATCCAGTAATTAGAGCAGAGCTGTGTGCCTAGCTCGGGGTTAGTGCGTGACTGATCAGTAGCCTAACCTTGGTTTTAAAATAAAAATATAATATCCAATTCTAAATCATTATTCATTATTCACCTGATACCATAACTCTTTTCACTTGATGATCATTATTCTCAGTCTTGTCATTGTGACTTGCTGAGCTAGTTAGCTCATTTGTGTGATGTTGTTTATGTTCTTTTCCAGTTAAGAAGAAACCAGTTGGTAGCGAGGATCCCCAATCCAGTGTGAGAGCTAGGGGTCCAGGTTGATCGAGTTAAGCTAGCTGATGGATTTTGAGATAGTTTAAGTTTGTAAAAGTTTGTGTTAATGTTTAATATTCAGTTATGAGTTTGAATAGTTGGGATTTGGACGTTTGTAATATAAAGTGTGTGTGTGGCTTGTGTACATACTTTAACCTGTTGCGGTTCGTGGTAGTTGGTAAGTAGGGTCACTGCATATTATTATAATCTTTATTAAATTTATAAGCAGGTTATAAATAAGATGTGTGTGTGTGTGGACCCCAAACTTCTGACCCGGGTTTGGAGGGCGCCACAGGTTTGGTATCAGAGCCACATGTTATAAGTCACTAACACAAGCCTAGGTTGACAGGAATGGGTAGAGGGTTAGGATTAGAAGTAAGAAATAGAAAGATAGAACGTCGAGAGGTTGAGTGTTAAGGTATAACAGGTATTAGTATAATTCGTGTTGTGGTTCGAGATTCTTATATTGCGATATGATTTCAGATAGCAGCGATGACCGACTTTTTCATCTCTGTATTAGTTGATCACTCACAGCCCTCAGTTGGAGGACCATCTTCAGATCCATATCCTGTTGTACCACCAGTGTTGGCTATTTTACATCCACCTGTGTTGCAGCCCATACCACTGTAGGCTATTCCACCCCCAGGCATGAGACCACCTATCAGAGGACCCCCACATGCTGATTCAGGTCTTATTTGTCACTCAGTTACAGGTGTACCTTTTTAGTTCTCTTCCTATCCTGTCCCATATCATCAGTTTGAGGCTTGCCTTATGGAGCAGCGATTCGTACGGGGTCAGATTTAGGAGTTATTACATATTATGCGTACTAGAGAGGTTGGGAGTGGTGAGAGGCGACTCAAAGAGAAACTCCAGGTATTTCGGAGAGCAGCTGCTGTGAGGATTGCTGAGGCTACTCATGAGGATATCACCCCTGATTTTCTTGTGGAGTGGGCTAAGTAGGTTCTGGAGGAGCTTGAGGAGATTGGAGGACCAAACTTGCCATGAGCTAGAGGCACAGAGATGGAGATGCTGATCAGTGATGTTGTGGTTGTTTAGTATGTACAGTAGTGCGTAGTATGTATCAGTAGACTTTTGGGTTGTATTTGTAGACTAGATCTGCTGACTAGTGAGTAGGTTTGTTGTACCCTTTTGCTTTTTCTTCCGAAGCATCTTTACGCTTGTACTACCTAGAACTTTTTATCTATATATATCAGTACCTTTTCCTTTCCAGCATTATCATTTACAGTACTGCACCTATTTTAATTTACTTTATTTATTGCACCAATTATAGCCCTGTGATACCATATACCCTGTCCCCTTAACTTTGTATATTCTGTAAAGAAGCATACAATTTACTTAGTTCAACTGTTACAACTGTATTCAAAAAGAGATATTTCTGTTTTACAAAACTTTTCTTTTATGTAAAGGATTTGATTTAAAAGCTAAATAAGTTGTTTGATTCTTTACAGAAAATGCCTCCCAGAAGAAATACCCGCACCAACACCCAGAATGAAGAAACCAACAACAACAATAACAACCAAGATGATACTAACCAGAATGCAGACCCAGGACCCATAGACCCAGCAATAGCCCAGATTCTCCAAATCTTGGCCCAACAAACAGTTCACTTGACTCAACAATAACAAAGACAGACCAATCCCCAGGTACGTTCAAACTTTTCAGGCAGTATACCCACCAGAATTTAAGGGTTCCCTAGATCCGATTTGTGACGGACCCACTAATACTATCTAACTATAATAGTAATGAAGATAAATAAAGTAGTAAAGGATTACAACTAGTTAATATTACAGAACCATAAATTCCAAGTCCCCGAATCCACAGGTAAGAGTTTGAAAAACATCTAAACAACTAATAATACAAAAGTCTAATATCCAAGGTCAAATATATCTACAAATTTTAAATTCCCAAAGGTTCTATAAACCTTAAGGAACAACCAGTTCCCTACCTGCTCCAACATCTGACGGTATGCATACCCTGAACCACCACAATTCTTACGCGCAGTCTGCTTGAAACGAGGCATCTTCGGGCTTAACTGAAGTGATAACATCAATAGCAATATTAATGAGCAAAACGTTCAGCAAGTGAATAATAGGGTACAACAGTTCATCATATGCTCAATAAAAAAATAACAGAAGGTAAATCAACAATATAAATTTGTCAAGTAAAGTTCAAGATTTTAACAAGTGAATGGAATTGAAATCACACAGCGCTGTGAGCAATGAGGGGTGATCAGCCCACATCAAAGCTCTGAACCACACAACAAGTGATTCACAACCATTGAGGATCCTCGGCACACATTGGCCATATAAAACCATCAGGCTCCCTGCTACTGAGGTTTTAAAACTTTAACAGTGACTGGCGCCTTAGTCTTATCATATCATTCAATTCCTTTTTAATAACTCATTTCAATTTAAAAGGGGTTCTTGATCAAGGATAATATAACAAGGGGTTGGTAATGACAAAGTTCAAATAAGAGGATGATAATAGTATTTGGGTTTCCAAAGGAAATGAATCTAATGTATGGGGGTTTTAGGTTCCACTGGATATATTAAGGAACTATTTATAGGGGGTATTCGCAGAGATACGAGGTAATATGTGAGGAAAAAGAGGTCAATTCAAGTATGGAAGTGATTAACTAAGTTCAAGATCCAATTATTGAGTGATGTCAGGGACTAATCAATGTTATTAAATATTAGTCATACATTCACAGGGTGTTCAATCACAAGAAACAGAATTATAAAGATAAGTTGAGAGTTCACTTGCATAAATAAGTATGAAAGAGGGTCACTTGCCTGAACTACGCTTACTGAGTACTTGAATGGGATCGTCTAGGGGCTCCTTTCCTGGCCTCCTACTTGAACCTATAATAAATAGTATCCTCGTCACAACTTTTGCTAACTACCCTTTTGCGTACATTATATATATACACACACATATAAATATATATATATATATACACATAACACACTTAATTTCAAGTGATATATGCTTCACATAATCCACATAACACGTAATCATGACAATATAACATTTAGTTAATAGTACATACTTATACTCCATCCACTATTTTAGATCCTTATGCACATGACCAAGTAACATACAAAAATTATGATTAATACTATTACTCTTCTTTTACAGACCACAACTTATCCTAAAAGTAGTAAGGCACACTTAGGCCTCACTCACAATGACTCACAAAACTAATGCATGTTCTAAACTCTTCCCGGATGCATGCCTTGGCACCACTTATGTGCCTTGGCACAAATATACATTTCTACCTTGGGCCTTCACTTAATTATGATTTCTACAGACTCTTATGACATAATGCAACTCCCAAACTTGACTTGACATCAAGGCCTCACTCATAAAGCACTTAAACACAATGCATTCCTCATAGGCTTCCTAATGCAACTCTTATGGTGACTCTCGGGTGTTTTGGTGGAAATGAGGTATCTCCAGCTTGGGCCTTTAATCCAAATCAACTCTCTAAGGTTCCTAAGACTCTAAACTAACTCTTAAAGTTGGAATGACTCAAAAAACTCACTTGGGCCTCCTTAGGCCTCAAGTGGAAGTTGACATAAATTTGCCTTCCCTTGTTTCCAAACTGCCCTATTTTTACCAACTTAAAACTCCAAACTGTTCAATTATTGATTTTAATAACTTGTTAAGCTTCCTAGGACTTCTTTATACTATTATAAACCAAGTATCAATGAATACTTATCTTAAAACATGGTTATAATGGGTCAAATATGGACTTGTACCAAATCTGCCTTGTTTTGAGTTCCTCTCGGTTTTGTACATGTGCACCTAACAAAATGCATGATTCTACCCAATCTAAAGCTTCTGGACTCAAGTACATACCAATTCCTAAATCCACTGAAATTGGTCCTAACAAGGCCTCACAAATGCATACCTAAAATGAACTACACTTCTAGTGCTAAAATCTGTCCAAATAGGACTAATGCATTCATTCCACCTTAACTTCCTTTTTAACCATCAAACCAATGAACAAACCAACAACCAAGCCTAAGATCATGCTAACACCTACTGACCTATAGTACACAAGGTTGATTTACATTTTTATTTAGCATGCAATCAATTATAAGGACAAGCAAAGTTACACCTCACAAGACAAGTCATCACTTAGTCATTTTAAAGCAAAAATTCGAATTATACATGCATGAAAACATCATGACACCTACTGATTTTATGCTCCTATGATCATATACATTTTAAATAGCATTTAATCAAGGTAAAAATGGCATGCAACTCACAAAAATCAAGTATCAAGAGGTTAAAAGATCAACTACAATACAGCTATCATGATCTCCGGTTTTAAGCCAAAAACTCGAGTTATATACTTGGGTTAAATACTTGATCCCTACCGATTTTAATATCTTCTAGCCATGAAATAATTAATCTATCATTTAACATAAAATTCGTGGCATGCATCTCATAAAAATCAAGTATCAAAGCTCATAGAAAGCAAGTATGGTTCCTAGTCTAAAAATACTTGTAAATCAATATGCAAAGGCAAATTTCAACATGCAAGGGCTATAATTAACATGCAAGTCTTAGAACTTAATATACTTGAAGATATGCATAGCATTCAAGAGTTTAAACATCATATCTCTTCATTTTTGAAGTAAAATGGTTTATAAGCAACATGCAAGTCATTTTCATAGAAATTTCTAAAGAATCATCCATATACATCCGGCTCTTTTAATAAATCATTGCCAAATGCTATGAACAAGATTATGACTTGGAATATTGAAGTAAAAATACTCCTCCAAGATCATATCAAGTCCATATCTTTAAGCCCTTATGATTTTAGTCCTTAAATCCATGAGAATTCAAGGCCTAAATCTTGGCTATAAAAACACATCAACACATAGTTAAACATACCTTTTATGAGCTAAATATTCAAGTATAAAGGTGAGAATATGAGGGAACTAGCTCCTTGATCAAAGTGTTTGAAAAGGAAAGAAAAAAAAATGAAAGAAGAGGGGGGTAGGGAGGCTTCAGCCGAGAGGGAGGAAAAAGGGGAGGAGGGAGTGAAGTGGTGTGCAAAATGAGAGAATATGACTTATGTTTTGGATTTTGTTGTGTTAAAATGGTAGTGGAATGGAGAAATGACTCATATGCCCTTTCTATAAGCTTAAACACTATTGCATGCAAGGGCACATGGGTATTTTACTTGGTCAAAATGAGTGAGTGGGGTTGGAAATGGCAATCCTATCCTTGATCTCTTTTATAAAGAATTTTACATGCAAGGGCACATTAGTAATCTAGTAATCATTTTTATAGAATTAAAAATATGCTTAAAAAGAATGAATTTTAATAAATAAAGTATATTTCCATAAATCACAAAAATTATACCATAATTTACTTTAAAATTTTAGAAATTTTATAAGAGTATTTTCAAGAAATTTGAATAAAAAATAATTTTCAAAAGAATTTTCTTTATAATAATACTTCTATAACAAACCACATAAAAATATAATTTAATTAGATTTTAATGCAAATAAAGCTTTAAAAAATTAATCTAGCATTATACCAATTTATCTATTCGTCTCAGCACAGAATTTCCATATCCAAATATTTGTACGAAGATTTAAATCGTCTCGAAGAAAAATATATTCGTATTTACTTACTGCACATAATCACTGGAAAAAAATATTTAGAAACTTATGTACTCACAGTAATGCACAGAAATGCCACATCATAGAATTTATAATATCATAATATTTACAGTCGTTACACGATTGAATCAAATGTTTGGTTAAAGGAAATAGAAGTCGTTTGCTTTAGTTAAAGTAAAGGAAGAAGAGAAGGTGGAGTTTGCAAGTTATTATTTGAAGAATGAGGCCACCTATTGGTGGGAGACTGTGAAGACATTGGAAGGTACATATGTTATTACTTGGGAGATGTTTAAGGAATTGTTTTTAGAAAAATATTTTCCCCGGTTTGTTCAGGATTAGATGGAGCTGAAGTTTTTAGAGGTAAAGTAAGGAAATATGTCGATAGCTGATTATGAGAGTAAGCTTGAGGAGTTGTCAAGGTATGTCCCATCATATGTAGATACTGACAGAAAGAAAGCCAAGAGATTCCAACAAGGTTTGAAACCATGGATTAGAGGGAAGGTGGCTATATTTGAATTGGATACCTATGCAGGAGTTGTACAGAAAGCCATGATTGCAGAAACAGAGAGCGAGATGTCACAGAAGGAAAAGGAGAGTAAGAAGAGGAAGTTTGAATGGAATGAAGGACAGTCACAACCAGGGAAGTTTCCAAATTTTAAGAAGGGCAAGTTTCAGCCAGGGAGAAATTTCTATTTCAAAAAGCAAAATGCAGGCAACGGAGGTCAAAGCAACCGTCCAGTCAATGTGAATCAGATAAATCAGTTGTGGTTAACTTTTCCAAATTATCAGGTATGTGGGAAGAAACATGGAAGCGTCTGTAATAAGTTGAATGTGGTTTGTTTCAAGTGTAATCAGAAAAGGCACTATTCGAGGGAGTGCCGTAATCAGCCAGCAAGAAAGCCAAGAAACAAGGATCAGCCTATCTGGAATCCAGCGGTTAAGGTTCCAGCTATTTGATTTACATGCTTTAAATATGGGAAGCCAGGACATATAGCCAGGGATTTCAAGACACCAGCCCCAGTCAGTAATGCATTAAGAATTATGGGATCTACTCCAGCAGTAAATGAGACTCCAAGGGCTAGAGTTTTTGATATGTCTATAAAAGACGTTATCCAGGATACTGATGTCGTGGCAGGTACGCTTAATGTAAATTCTTTATGTGCCAAAGTGTTAATAGATTCGGGAGCAACTCGATCATTTATTTCTCAAGATTTTGTTAGTAAATTAAATTGTCCGGTTGAGTATTTAAATGAAATAATGATTGTGGAATTAGCAAATCAAGAACGTATATCTGTTAATCAAGTTTGTGGGAATTGTGAGATTTAGATTTCTGGTAATAAGTTTTGTGTAGATTTGATACCATTTAAGCTAGGAGAGTTTGACGTTATATTAGGAATGGATTGGTTATCTAAGCATGATGCCCAGATAGATTGTCGAAATAAAAAGGTAATGGTGAAGACGCCAGATGAAAGAATAGTAACGTTTAAGGGGCAGAAGCAGGTAAAGAAGTTCTTAACGATGATTCAAGCTAAATGGTTACTACGACAAGGATGCGAGCAATTCGTCGCATATGTGATTGATAGAAGTCGGGACCCAGCAAAAATTGAAGATATTCCAGTAGTTAATGCATTTCCAGACGTGTTTCCCGATGAATTACCAGGACTTCCTCCAGATAGAGAAATTGAGTTTGCAATCGACTTAGCACCTGGAATGGAACCAGTATCCAAGGCCCCGTACAGAATGGTGCCCGTTGAGATGAAGGAACTAGAAAAGCAATTGCAAGAGCCGTTAGAGAAAGGAGTAATCAGACCAAGTGTATCCCCGTGGGGTGCACCGATACTATTTGTCAAGAAGAAGGATGGAAACATGAGACTGTGCATCGACTATCGGGAGCTCAACAAGCTTACAATCAAGAACAAGTATCCGTTACTCAAAATTGATGATTTATTTGACCAATTGAAAGGAGCCAAGTACTTCTCCAAGATCGATTTGAGATCGAGATATCACTAACTAAAGATTAAGCCAGAGGATATACCAAAGACAGCTTTCAGGACAAGGTATGGACATTATGAATTTTTAGTGATGTCTTTTGGATTGACCAATGCCCCGGCAGCATTCATGGACCTGCTGAACAGAATTTTCAAGGAATACTTGGACAAGTTTGTTATTGTGTTCATAGATGATATTTTGATTTATTCAAAGACAGAAGAGGATCATGCAAAACATTTGACAACAACTTTGAAGATTTTAAGGAAAAAGAAGTTATATGTTAAATTCTCAAAATATGAGTTTTGGTTACAGGAAGTTCAGTTCTTATGACACATAGTCAGTAATGAAGGGATCAAAGTGGACCCAGCGAAGATTAAAGCAATTACAAATTGGGAAAGACCGAGAACACCAACAGAGGTAAGAAGTTTCTTGGGATTAGCGGGATATTATCGCCGATTTGTTCAAAATTTCTCAAGGATTGCAACACCATTGACGAAGCTTACACAGAAGAATGAAAAGTTCATATGGAACGATAAATGTGAAGAAAGTTTTCAGGAATTGAAGAGAAGATTAATTACAGCACCGGTTTTGTCACTTACAGATGATCAAGGGAATTTTGTAATCTATAACGATGCTTCTCATAAAGGACTCGGATGTGTTCTGATGCAGCACGATAAGGTTATTGCGTATGCGTCAAGGCAATTGAAATCCCACGTACAAAAGTATCCTACTCATGATTTGGAACTAGCAGCTATAGTATTCGCTTTGAAGATTTGGAGACATTATCTATATGGAGAAAAGTGTGAGATTTATACGGATCACAAAAGCTTGAAGTACATATTCACACAAAAGGAGCTTAACATGAGACAGAGAAGATGGTTAGAGTTGATCAAGGATTACGACCGCACGATTAACTATCATCCCGGTAAAGCAAACGTTGTGGCAGACGCGTTAAGTCGGAAAGAAAAGTTGAATGTGTTATCAGTACCCGAGGAGATATATAAGGAATTTCAAAATCTGGAATTGGAGATTAGAGTTTGCAAGCCTGATGAAGTCATAATATATAGTATGACTTTCCAGCCGGAATTATTAAAGAAGATAAGGAAGTGTCAAGAAGAGGTAATGGATCAGGACATTAACCGTTTGGTGGGAGAGGAATTATGCACGGAAAAGGATGATCAAGGTGTTCTTAGGTTTTCTTCTAGAATTTGGATTCCACCAGTAATGGAGTTGAAGAATGAAATTTTACAGGAAGCTCATAATTCAAGGTATGCAATCCATCTAGGGAGTACCAAGATGTACAGAGATTTAAAGGAAAATTATTGGTGGCTAGATATGAAGAGGGAGATTGCGGAATGGGTTAGAAGATGTTACACATGTCAGAGAGTTAAAGCAGAGCATCAGAGACCAAGTGGATTATTGCAGCCATTGGAGATTCCAGAGTGGAAGTGGGAGCATATTGCCATGGATTTCATAGTCGGATTACCAAGGATGAAAGCCAATTATGATGCCATTTAGGGTATAGTGGACTCATTTTCTGCCTATAAATGAAAGATTTTCATTCGACAAGTTACTCCATATGTACCTGAAAGAAATCGTAGTTCGTCATGGAGTCCCTGTGTCTATCGTATCCGATCGAGATCCGAGATTTAATTCAAGGTTTTGGAAAAGTTTTTAAGAATATTTGGGAACGAGACTAAATATGAGTACGACTTACCATCCACAGACGGACGGCCAGAGTGAAAGAACAATCCAGACAATCGAAGACATGCTACGTATTTGTGCTATTGATTTCAAAGGAAGTTGAGACGAGCATTTACCCTTGAGAGGGCGTTTGGAAACTTACATTTCATTTCAAATGAGGGATTTCAAATGACAGTATTTGAGTTATCATTTCAAATTCTCATGTTTATACTAATATTTGAATGTCCTGGATTTCAAATGAAATCTAAATCCAAATTTCCAAACAGCTGATTTGATCAAATCCAGAATTTCAAATAAAATCCAGTTTCCCAAACGAGCCATGATAGAATTTTCTTACAATAACAGTTATCATGCCAGTATTGGGATGCCACCCTATGAAGCTCTTTATGGACGCAAATGTCGATCTCCTGTATATTGGGATGAAGTAGGAGAACGAAAAATAATTGGACCTGCACATTCACAATATTTTTCACGTATCGATGCTTAAGAAATATAATCCAGACTCCAGGCATGTAATCGAATATGAGCTAATAGTGGTTCAAGCAGATTTGTCATATGTGGAGAGTCCGATAGAGATTCTAGAAGAAAGAGAGAAAATGTTAAGAAATAAAGTGGTAAAGTTAGTAAGAGTATTGTGGAGAAACCCAAAGGTTGAAGAGTCAACCTGGGAGTTAGAAAGTGATATGAAAGAAAAGTACCCTCATTTATTTTCTTAGGAGATTCTGAGGACATAATTTTTTTAAGGGGGGAAGGATGTAATATCTGGGACATATTGTGTAATTATTTTTGCTAATAAATAAAAATTATGCATGTTTCGTATTTATTCTATGAAGTATTTGTTAAGTGGTATATGTGTTTGGATGTTTAAAAATAATATTAATTGAGTATTTTAATTTTTATATGTCCAAAATAAAATATTGATAATTGTCATATCTTCCTATTTATTTTTATGTTGATTTATGATTTTATAGAAAATTTATGGATTCTATAAATTCTTTTTCCGAGTATTTATAAACTATTTTATTCAATCGGGAACGAACCGACGTCACCCGTTTTTACGTTTTTATAACCCAAAACTGTTTCGAGAACTCCTTCCTAACCTAATTGCAATATTCCGAGCATTTTCCATGTTTCGACTTTTTCGATCCGGCGTACGGTTTGTCCTGTGCGGGTCCCGGCGCAATATTTTTGATACATTATTTGTTTCGGTAAATCAATAAAACTCGTATTTTTGATAAACGAGATCTTTTTATTAAACTATTATAATTATCATCTCGTAAAACGTATAACTAGGCGCTGAAACCAAGACCACAGTATAAATTGTACTAATTTGGATAATTATCCCGAAAACCGGTACAGTTTGGATCTGTTTTTATAAATAAACGTACCATTTTACATCGGGAATGATCCAACAGGATACTAATTTTCCGTAATTATAAATAGCCTTTACCGTATTTTATTTCGTACCAAAAATCATTTGCAAACAGTAATTATAGAATTTTACAGAGAAAATTCATATATTCATATAATCTTCTGAAAATCAAACCAGCTTTTGAAGGTGTTAGTGATCTCTGTTTTCAAAGCTCGAGTAACAAAATCGAAGGGTTTGAGGAGTACTTTCAGATTCTGGAACTCGTTTTACTGCAGAATCAAAGATGATTGTTTGAATGATTTGATGCTTGCATGTTGTAGAGCTTGTTTTCCTGATGATTTTCATATGTCATATGACTGATTTGGAGTTCAATAACATGTTCAAAATTGAGTTTAATTTTCGAATTTTAAAATTAGGGTTTATAACCCGTATGAATGTTCTTAATTGAAATTTAGGGCTTTTTGTTCTAGGGGTTATGAGATGTTGATGTATAGTGGATTTTTTTCCTCATGAAATTTGCAATCGATTGATGTATAGCTCGTTAACAGAGGATCCCTGAATCGAAGGGAGTTGCGTTTTGAAATTTACGTCGGGTCACCGGAAACCGGCGAACTTCCAGGCCATTTTCCGGCCAACCCAAGGGTTATCTGTGAGATTTAATTGCAGGTTTATGTTCCTTGTGAATTGTAGATGTAACTTGGAGGTTGTGAAGGTGTGACGGTGCCGGAGACAAGTTCTCCGGCGAACCCGTCGTTTTCCGGCGGGGTGAACTGCAAAATTGCAGTTTAGCCCCTGTATTTTTGTAGGTGATGAAGTTTGGTCCCCCAGGTTTCCAGAATTTGCGTATTTTGGATTCCTGTTTTAAAATTATATAAAAATTATATTTTCTATTTATTAATTATAAAAATCCGTTTTTAATTTCTGAAAAATCCAAAAAAATCATTATTTTAATTCCAAAAATTATTTTTAATTCAAAAATAAATATGGATTAATTAGTTAATTAATCTTAGTTAATAATTAATTGATTAATTGGTCAATTAATTTAAAAAATTAATTGATTAATTTTTTTAATTAATTATTAATTGATTTTAATTAAATATTTAATTTG
Source organism: Apium graveolens (assembly GCF_009905375.1). Classification (NCBI taxonomy): domain Eukaryota; kingdom Viridiplantae; phylum Streptophyta; class Magnoliopsida; order Apiales; family Apiaceae; genus Apium; species Apium graveolens. Next base: position 164,949,392 of record NC_133655.1, read on the forward strand.
ATTTAATTATTTAAAAATGATTTAAAAATTCCAAAAAATAGTTTCGAGCTTTAAAATATTATTTTAAATTGTTTCCAAGGCTCAATAATTATTATAAAATTATTTTGAAGCCAGATTTGGTCAACTGAACCCTGTTTATTGCTTCGAAATTGATCTAACGACCGGTTTTAATTCCGAAAAATATTTTAAAAATCATATTAAATCCCCGAAAGCTTGTTTATGACCCGAGACTCTGTTATAAATGATATATCATTGATTATTTAACGTGCTACGTGTTGTATATTACTTGTTGTTTGACTGTCGGTCTATATGTTCGATGTTTATTTGTTTTTAGTGTAACTTTCAATCCGTTAGTTGAATTTGGGTGAAACGAAGGGTAGATAGAAGTATACACCGAATAGAATTGTATGAGTTGAGTATTGATAGATGCTTATGATATGTGATCAGAAGAGGCAAGACATAGGAAAGGGAAGCAGATAGTCGATGAGTAGACGGTTGTGATTGAAAGTTAGTGAAGTATAGCAAGCTAGTGCCAGGCAAGTGTTCTGAACTTTCTCGAGATATATTGTAGTTGATTAATGGTCTTGTATCATATTGCATGTGCTTTGAAGCACTAAACCCTAAACCTTATTCTTTCTGAACCATTGATTGTTGTATACCCGAATACGAATCACAGATATACGATACTACTCCACAAATATATACAAACTAAATACCAACAACTGAATCAGATTGCTTACATATTCAATCCATTGTACCTTATGCTTTGAAAGATCAAATCCTTATAACCTTGAAACTTTGATTCATTTGTTACCCAATTCTTTCATTACCTGACAACCATTCTTTATAATTACCATATTATTTCTTTGTGAAGATTGGAACCATCTTATTATTAAACATCTGAAGTTGCTTATGATTCTGTTTATTGCTTTACATTATTTACTCTATTATTTTGTTAGAATTGGATTGTTTTATAAAATTGTGGACCAGATTCGTGGTCATATCAGATTGGTGGTCAAGTTAGGCCAATGTGTGCCTTGGATCTAGTAATTAGAGCAGAGCTGTGTGCCTTGCTCGGGGTTAGTGCGTGACTGATCAGCAGCCTAACATTGGTTTTAAAATAAAAATATAATATCCAATTCTAAATCATTATTCATTGTTCACCTGATACCAAAACTTTTTTCACTTGATGATCATTATTCTCAGTCTTGTCATTGTGACTTGCTGAGCTAGTTAGCTCATTTGTGCGATGTTGTTTATATCCTTTTCTAGTTAAGAAGGAACCAGTTGGTAGTGAGGATCCCCAATCCAGTACGAGAGCTAGGGGTCCAGGTTGATCGAGTTAAGCTAGCTGATGGCTTTTAAGATAGTTTAAGTTTGTATCAATGTTTAATATTCAGTTCTGAGTTTTAATAGTTGAGATTTGGACGTTTAGAATATAAAGTGTGTGTGTGTGGCTTGTGTACATATTTTAATCTGTTGCAGTCTGTGGTAGTTGGTAAGTAGGGTCACTGCATATTATTATTATCTTTATTATTGTTATAAGCAGGTTATAAATAAGATGTGTGTGTGTGTGTGTGGACCCCAAACTTCTGACCCGGGTTTGGAGGGCGCCACAAAAACACCCTAAAAATACAACTTTAACAGTGAGTAGATAAAACTGTAAAGTGCTTCAAATAACAAAATGTACAAAGATTAGCTCACAGTCATTTTCAAGATGCTCCTTTTGCCTGAGCAGATTTGACTAGTTCCTTGAAGGTCTGGATCTCTTTCCTAGCTTTCTGTTGTTTTCTTCTATCTAAATTTGGAGTTGTCTGTGGAATTCCAGTTCATCAAATTCTGAGAGATTTAGCTTTTCTTGCATCTCCAAAAGAGTCTCATTGCTAGAGATGCTCAATTGGTCTTCTAATATGAAAAATCTTCTAACTCCTTTGTCATCCATGAACTCCATTAGCCAGTAGGGCCTTAGATGCACTCTACTTCCTGTGTAAGGAATAGTTAGAGTCTTTAGGAGTGCATCTTTAGCTCTAATACTCCTCAGTTCTTCAATCTTCTTTAGAACCAGTCTTCTTGTAGTTACATTGAATCCTAAGTTCTTTTTGAATGATGAATAAACCTTTATCAACACAGATTGGCTTTCTTGAAGGATCCTGTGAAGTGGCCATTGAATCTCCTTTCCTCCCTTGTACTTAAAAACTAACCTTTCAGGTAGATTCCTGTAGGCATTAATCCCTCTTACTTTTTCCAGTTCATCTAGATAGAGGTTTAGATCAGAGAATTCCTTGATGTCACATAAGTACATGTAATCTCCCTTGTTGACTTTGGATTGAGCTTTGATTAGAGATTTGGATTTGAGAGGTGACAACTTCACTTTCTTGACTGCTCTTGACTTTGTTCTTTTTGGCTTGTTAAGGATTGGAAAATTAAAGTCAGGAATTGGTAGACTTTCCCAGTCTATTGGTTCATCGTTAGGCACAATAGGTTCACCATGAATGTTCCTGTAAGGATCCACCACCTTAATATCTTCAAATACCACTGAGAGTTTTGATGCTTGAGTTGTAGTTGGAGTGGATTCCTTGGGAAACTGATCCTCCAATTCCTTACCAATAAAGTTCAATTTTCTTTTGGTTCTTTTGGCCAATTCCTTGTATCTGTGAGATTTCTTCTATTGTGGTTCAACTTGCTTCTTTGGATCTTGAGATTCATTGAGTTCAGATGGCTGAGTAGGAATTTGTTGTGTTGGTTTCACAACTTGTAGCTTGGCCAAGATAGCAGCTTGCTCTTTCTTTTTTTAACCTTTTTAGCATCTAGAGCAGCTTACTTCTTTTCTTGCTTCAATCTTGCCTTTTCTTCTCTCTTTGCTTCAGCAAATTGAGGATGTCCAGCAACCACACAAATCTCTTTACCATTTCTGAAAACTCTAGCAATTCTCCTTTTCAAAGCTGAATCAGCTGGATCCTTGTAGAAGGCAATAGATCTTGATAATAGTTTCTTCTCATCAGGCTTTGGTGTCTCATACACAGTATTTAAAGGGTTCTTTAGTGATGATTTTGGATAGTTCACCCATGGCTTCAAAAGTACTTCAGCCTTTGGAGATGTGATGTATGATGGCTGTCTTCTTTCCAGATAGTTCATGCTCATTTCATTCACAGAGATTTGCCTGACTTGAGAGTGATGAATGGCTGACTTTTCTGGCTTCTTTGCTAGCCCAAATTTCTTTTGAATGTCCTCATCAATTTTCTCCCAGTTGATTGGAATCAACTGCTCCTTTTCAGCTGCTCTTAAATTAGCTGCTGCTTCATTTATCATATCAATGCTATATTTGGTTGGTGGCTTGGTGAAAGTAATTGAAGGCACAATTACTTTGTTAACTTCAATATTGAGCACTTTTTGCTCCCCCTCACTCCTAGAATTCTCTTTCTCCCCCTTTTTGTTATCAGCAAGTTGAGTAGAGGAGGTCTATGCAGCCACCAGTTTCTAAAGCAAGTCTGTCTGTCGAGCTTGGTGTAGATGAATTGCTGTTAGAGATGCTTTCATTGTTAACATTCTTATATCTAAGGCATCTATCTTTGTGGCAAGATCAGAATTTTTCTTGAGTTGTCTCTTGATGTCAAGCATTGTAGCTTCTGGAAGTTTAGAGTCCATCTTGTCAGAATAGACCTTTTTCATCTCATCAATATCACCTTTGATAGTGTTGAGATCTCGAGCATGTTGAAAACCTTGAATTTGTTGTAGTTGCAGAGTAGTAAGATGTGCTTGAAGGAGCTTTTTGGTGTTGGCATTTGTGGTGGTTTGAAGAGCAGAATTTGTTTGATTTATGAGTTGAATCAGGGTTGTCTGGAAGTAGTGTTCATCATAGTGCTTTAAAAATGCCTAAGATGGCATGCCTGATCTTGAACTAGAACCTAATTCTCCCCCTACGTCCAATGGCTCTTCTTCACTATCTCCACCTTCACCTCCAAAGCAATCTTCTGAACCACCAGTCTCATAATCAACATCACCAGCTGTAGAGGGCAAAGCTGTGATGGCATCCTTAGCCCTTAGCATTGACTATGTGGTGTGCACCAAGTTAAGCATCCTTTCTGCATTGTCATTCCCCTGTTCAGCTAGAAGTTGATATGCCGGAACAGGGTGAGTAAATGTCTCAGCCTCAAGGCAGGTGGAATCTATAACAGCTTCAAGTTGCTGAGATAGTCCCTCCCTGTCTGCATCCCGGACATTCATTAACTCACTTACAATAACATCCATCCTTATATCTTCAGTTCCTGCTTTTCTCACATTTTCTCTCTTTTGTTGCATCAAGGTCTCACCTTGGCTCCCCACCCTCACACCCTCACCTTCACCATCTAAGGTGGGACTCCACACACTTTCTTTTTCCAATCCTGAAGAACTGGATTGCATATTTTCACTCTTTTCCTCTCCTTTTTCCTGGGAGCAACCCAGACTCTCACTCATTTCACTCCCTTCCCTCAATCCTAGGAGTGATTGTACTACTACTAAGTCTTCTGCACTTGAGATAATTGATGAAATTGGAAGCTGTGCAGAGACACTCGACATATAAGGGATATCCGTTGGGTTAGCAGTTTGACTATCCGACGGATAACTGCTGTTAAGCTTATCCATCGGGATACAATCACTACTCGACGGATAAACAATATCCATTGAGAGAGTAGGAATAAATGAGTTTGGAGTGGAAACTATTGTAGACTCTTTGCAGATTGATGAAAATTTTGGCACCGATGTCTCAACAGTTCCTGAAAGAATTGGCAAGTGAGCCAACAAATCATCCAAAAGATGATGCTCACTTGCACTAGATTTTGGCTTCTGAACAGAGTTAAAGAAGGGGAATCGGGAATTGATGTGTTGATTATATCCACATCTAGAGAGTTTGTGGGAGAATTTGGTGTTTGGGGTGCTTTTATTACTAAAGATTTTGGCCGTGACTCCACATTTATTGGAGCCACATCAAAATGACTTTGAAAAGGTGCAGTGACTATGTCTTTAGCACCAGTTTGCACAGTGTGTGAACCATGTGCATCCTCAAGGGTTTTTGGTTTCTTTTTTCTAGTATAAGTTTGGGGTGAGCTTGTATCCCTTACCCTTTTGGCATGTGCTCTTGGATGATAGCTTTTTTCAATAGTCACATCCTTTTGGGAGGATGCAACTAGCAATGAGCTAATTTCCTTATTAAGCACTGCAGTCTGTTGGGAAACTGCAGTGTGGCTAGGCTGAGAAACACTCACCTCTCCAACCTTATCTTTAGGGTTTCTTTTGAGAGATACCAGAGGGGGCTTTCTTTGATTTGGATTTAGAAATCTTTGATGGTTTGGTAACTTGGATAGGCAACTGTTGGGTCATTGACACAGTTTCCATAGCTACACTAGAATGCAAAGAAATTTGTGAGGTTGAAATAGTAGAGACAGATGAACTTACCTCACTTACCTGAGGTGCTTCCATTACAAGGAAATAGAAGAGTGGTGCCTCTTTGTGATGGTTTGCCCTGTTCAAATCTGCAATAATTCTTCTCTCTTGAACCCAATAATCTAGTTTGTTAGTTGGGTTCTCAAGCACAATTCCCTCAGAGAGGTGGTTAGCTAACATCATGAAAAATCTGGCATAGTAAACATTTTTACCCCTCATATTTAACTCTCCTAATTTAAACCCCAACTCAAACAAAACAAGATCACAAAAGTTATAGTACTTATCAGTAACTAGCATGTAAAGCATGTTAAGTATAGAGATATTGACAGAATAAAAATTACTGATTTTACCAGAGAATACCTTAGTAACTACATCATATAGATAACTCCATTCTTTCCTAAGACCCAACCTCCTAATTTCACTTAACTTAGAAGTAGAGAGTGCATAGTTCATGGAGTTAAGCATGTTAATAATGTCTGTGTCTGTGTGTGGTGAAGTTACAGTATTATCAGGAATCTTGAAACATGCGTTAACAACATCACTATAAAGACATAATTCTTTACCTTTAATAGTGAGTGTGATGGTCTTATCAGTTGAGTTGTACATATCAGTTGACCACATTTCCTCAACAACCTCACAAAATATGGTGGGTGATTCTAGCATGGCATAGTTGAGTTCGTAGTTCTTCACAAAATCCATCATTTTGTGGTAGTCACCAGACTGTTGAATCCCCTTGTTTACTAGAGCCGTAAAGTTATTCTTCTCATAGATGAATCCAGTTTGTGACATGATCTTGATGACTGGTGCCATTGTTAGAGAGGGGAAATTGCAGAGATAGAGATGATAATTGCTTTTGAGAAAGAGAGAATTTAGAGCAGATAATTTGAGAATGATAAAATAAAAGTAATGGAAATGAATTAAGCTTTATACTATCTCAAAAATAACTGTCAAAAATAATAAAGTAGAATAAAGTGACCAATAAGAATTGCCCAAAATAGTCGTTTAAAAATAAACTGTAAAAATTCCTTCAATTATCCGTCGTCTTATCCTTATAAACTATAATAAGTATACTCGATGGATAAAGTTCAGGGAATTAACGGCTAAGATTCAGACAATTCGACGGATGAGGATAAATCAGTTATCTGTCGAGTCATAAAATATTCCAGAAAAATAATTGATTTTATTCACAAAATGTATACCGGCGGATGATCAAACTCGATGGATAATGATCATCCATCGAGATGTAAATTTTAACTTAGCCAAAATTTCATCCAAGACTGAAAAATCAATTAAGTTTCTGGCTGCAATACAACTTACAAATTATCTGAAATGATTTAAGAGTAATTTAGCATACCTAACTCACTTACCAACCTTGAAAAGGTGGATTCATCCAGTGGCTTGGTAAATATATCTGCAAGCTGCTTTTCACTTGGAACAAAATGTAGTTCCACAGTACCATTCATTACATGTCCCCTTATGAAGTGGTACTTGATGTCTATATGCTTTGTCCTTGAATATTGTATTAGATTTTCAGTGATGGCAATTACACTTGTGTTATCACAGAAAATGGGAATTCTTTCCACTTACAAACCATAGTCTAGCATTTGGTTTTTCATCCACAAAATCTGTGCACAGCAACTGCCAGCGGCAATATATTCAGCTTCAGCTGTAGAAGTAGAAACTGAATTTTGCTTTTTACTGAACCAGGACACAAGCTTGTTTCCTAGAAATTGACAGGTTCCTGTTGTACTCTTTCTATTAATTCTACAACTTGCATAATCTGCATCTGAATAACCAGTTAGATCAAAACCAGAATCTCTAGGGTACCAAATGCCAAGTTTTGGTGTTCCCTTGAGATATCTGAAAATTCTCTTAATAGCTACTAAGTGAGATTCTCTAGGATCAACCTGAAATCTAGCACACAAACATGTAGCAAACATTATATCTGGCCTACTAGCTTTTAAGTACAGAAGTGAGCCAACCATGCCCCTATAACTTAAAGTATCCACAGACTTTTCAGTAGTGTTTAATTCAAGATTAGTTGCAGTGGCCATGGGATTTTTTGCAGATGTGCAATCCATTAGATCAAACTTCTTTAAAAGATCATAAATGTATTTAGTTTGACTAATGATCATTCCATCACTAACTTGCTTAACTTGTAAACCAAGAAAGTAAGTTAGTTCTCCTATCATACTCACTTCATACTTACTTTGCATCAATTTGGAAAACTTTTTGCAAAGTTTTTCATCTGTAGAGCCAAAAATAATGTCATCTACATAAATTTGAACAAGTATACTAGAGTCATTAACATTTCTAAAGAAAAGAGTTTTGTCTACAGTACCTCTAGTGAAGTGATTCTCTAAAAGAAACTTTGACAAAGTGTCATACCAGGCTCTAGGTGCTTGCTTTAGTCCATAAAGTGCTTTCAAAAGATAGTAAACATATTCTGGAAAATTTGGATCTTCAAACCCAGGAGGCTGACTCACATAGACTTTAAAATTGGCATGGGCTACATAGGCTAAGAAGATTCTGATGGCTTCAAGTCTTGCAACAAGAGCAAATGTTTCATCAAAATCTATTCATTCTTGTTGACAATAGCCCTTAGCAACCAATCTAGCTTTGTTCCTAACTACTATGTCATTTTCATCCATCTTGTTTCTGAATACCCATTTGGTGTCAATTGGATTCTTTCCTTTAGGCTTGGGCACCAGCTTCCATACCTTATTCCTCTCAAATTGGTTTAGCTCCTCCTGTATAGCTAAAATCCAATCAGGAACCAACAAAGCTTCCTCTACCTTCTTTGGTTCTTCCTTAGAAAGAAAGCTGATGTATAGACATTCTTCTTGAGTTGCTCTTCTTGTTTGAACTCTAGAAGATACATCACCAATGATGAGCTCAAAGGGGTGATCCTTTGTCCATTTCCATTGTTGAGGTAGATTAGCTCTAAATGAAGAGGCCTCATTGTTGTCTTGATGTGTGATTGAGTTTTGATTGTTAGAAACTCCCCCTGAGTTAATGGACCTTTGATTTGAGAAAGGGGAACTTTCTGTAAGTGGTCTATTCTGACTTCCAACTTCTTTTGATGACCCGACGGATGGTGAATTTTGAGTACCGACGGATGAGGCTGGTTGTCTCCCGACAGATAAAGCAGATTGTCTCCCGACGGATGAAGCATTATGCAACTCGACAGATGTTGAATTTTGTGCTTCATTGGTAGTAGATTCTTCTGCATTATTCTTTGATACTGTTTCTTGATCACTTTCATCATCACTGTCATCACTAACCATCTCCACATTGTCAAATTTGAGGCTCCCATGGTAATCTTCATATTGCAGTCCTTCAATCATTTTATCATCAAACACAACATGTATTGATTCCACAACAATGTTGGTTCTTAGATTGTAGACTCTATATGCCTTACCAACAGCATATCCAACAAAAAATCCTTCATCTGCTTTAGCATCAAACTTCCCATTCTGATCAGTTTGATTTCTCAAGATATAACATTTGCAGCCAAAGACATGAAGAAAATTTAGAGTTGGATTCTCGTTCTTGAACAATTGATATGGAGTCATCCATTTTGCTTGATTAATCAGAGAAATATTTTGAGTGTAGCATGCAGTATTTACAGCTTCAGCCCAGAAATATGTTGGTAATTTAGATTCTTCAAGCATTGTCCTTGCAGCTTCAATAAGTGACTTGTTCTTCCTTTCTACTACTCCATTTTGTTGTGGAGTTCTTGCTGCTGAAAACTCATGCAGGATCCCATTTTCTTCACAAAATGCTCTCATGACAGAATTCTTGAACTCAGTTCCATTGTCACTCCTGATTCTTCTAACTTTGAAATCAGGATGATTATTGACTTGCCTTATGTGATTGATGATGATTTCACTAGCCTCATCTTTAGACTTTAGGAAATATGTCCAAGAGAACTTTGAGAAATCATCTACAATTACTAGGCAAAATATTTTCCTTGAAATGGACAACACATTGACAGGTCCAAACAAATCCATGTGTAGCAGTTGCAAAGGTTCTTCAATTGATGAATCAAGCTTCTTTCTGAATGATGCTTTGATCTGCTTTCCTTTTTGGCAGTCATCACACAACCCATCCTTAGAAAACTCCACTTGAGGAACACCTCTAACCAGTTCTTTCTTTACTAGTTCATTCATGGTCTTGAAGTTTAAATGGGATAGCTTCTTGTGCCATAGCCAACTTTCATCCTGACTTGTTTTGCTGAGAAGACAAGTAACAGATTCTGCATTTGATGAGTTGAAGTCAGCTAGGTACACATTTCCTTTTCTCACACCAGTGAGAACCACTTTGTTGCTCCTCTTGTTAGTCACAACACAGGCTTCTGAGTTGAAGGTTACTGAGTTGCCTTTATCACAAAGCTGGATGATACTCAACAAATTGTGCTTGAGACCATCCACTAAGGCAACCTCCTCAATGATGACATTATCTTTTGAAATCAAGCCATATCCCACAGTATAACCCTTGTTGTCATAGCAAATCACTTTTAAACATACAAAATCCAAATAAAAGCATACATATCATGAATAAAAATTCGAGGGATCGAATCTAACCTTTAAAAATAATTCGGAGATAACGATCAGAGATCATTAGCAGTTGCTCCTCAAGTGTGAAGCACTCCACCAGTATCCACCAAGAAAACGATGTTAAGGAGGAGGAAGGAGGTGGAGAGAATTGAGTTTTCCAAACTTTTTAGGTTTTCGGGTTCGAGGTTGGAATAAAATTAGGGTCTATAATAGTGTATTTATAGGCAAAATTTTCAGCTGAAATTTTCCCATAAGTATTATTATTATTATCCCATTTATTATTCTCATTAATAATTAAAACACCTTTTAATCATTAATCATTTTTCTAAACACTTTAGAAATCATTCTCTCTCTTGATTTAATTTCCAAAAATTAAATCCTTCAATTAATAATATTAAGAACTTTTCTTAATTAATTTATAATCAATTAAATCTCATTTAATCAATTATTAAATTTTCCAATTAATTATTTATTTCATAAATAAATAATTATTAGCCATTATTAATTAATTCCTCCACCATTAAATCATTCTCTTTTTATGGTGTGACCCTGTAGGTTCAATATTAAGCCGGTAGTAGAAATAAATAATAATAAAACTATTTTATCATTATTTATATAAATTCTCTAATTTATTAAATATGATTAATTAATTAATCACATTTATTCTACATCGTGAGGGATACTTCTCAGCATATCGTGACTATCCGGATAATATGAATTCACTGCTTAGAATACCAAGAACCTATTCAGTGAATAGTTACCGTACAATAAACTCCTTCTACCCTACAATGTTCTGATTAAATACAAGGCATGGATCTCGTGTCAAGCCTATCTAATTCAATCACTTGCTTACCATTTACTATGCGTAGTTCTATGCAAATTAGAAACTCCTTTCTAATTTCATTCACTCTGGCCAGAGATTCCTGAACTAGCATAAGTGGATCAGCCTTGAACATTCGCTTCCTTCACTGGAAGGGGTAGATCCTTTATTGATCATACAATATCTTCGTGTACAAATTCCTATACCCAGAAGAGCCCTAATAATTGTCCCTGGAGACTAAGAACTAAACCAAAACATAGTTCAGTGTACACAAGATGACTATGATGACCTCAAGTCTAAGGATACTTGTACAACTATCACTATGTGAACAACTGCTGACACGTGAGTGAACTCCATCAGTTGTTCAGCTGTGCGAGTCATGTTCAGTGAACTTATTCTATAATAAGCACCTACATACTAGCTATAGTGTCACCACACAAATGTCTATGAGAACAGACATCCTTCATAATGAAGCAAGCATAGTATGTACCAATCTTTGCGGATTATTAATTACCAGTTAGTAATCCTATGACCAGGAACTATTTAAGTTTAGAGTTATCATCTTTTTAGGTCTCACTATTATGATGTCATCATAATCCATAAAAAGCTTTACTCTAAACTATGGTATATCTTATTTAAACACTTAAATAGATAGAGCCCGTAATAAAAACAAAACAAGTCTTTTATTAATATCAATGAAATCAAAACCGATTACATAAAAGTTATTCCTAAATCCTAATACATGATTGAACTTAGGACATATTCCTTTCATTGGCTTGGGAACTGATGGCTCATTTCCAGTTGTAGCTCTCATTGGTACATGAGGGCCTCTCTCTATGCAATCTACATAGGCCTCATCTTGAGAAAGTAAGTGAAGATGCATTTTTACCTTCCAGTGATGGTAATTATTTTTATCCAGAAAAGGAATCTTGACTCTAACATCCTTCTTGTTCATCTTGCTGTTTTGTTATGATCTTTAAACTTTTTGTTTATCAAGAGCTTGCTCTGATACCAATTGTTAGTCCCTAACAATGTAACAAGAATTACAGAAGGGGGGTTGAATGGAATTCTTGAACCTTTTCTCAAATTATAAAATGTTCTATCTTAATAATATATAAGTGTTTGATTTGCAAAGTGCGTAATAAGAAGTTAGTAAAATCAAAACACAAGTAATTAAAAACACAAGCCTTTAAAAACTTTCTGGTGGATTTGAATGTATCCACCAAAGATATATATTATATCAAGAGAACTCTGTGTAGCAAGATTTCTCACAGCTGCTTACAAATATGAACAACTAAGGTTTTAGAGAAATGCTAAGAATACAGCTTACAAATGTTTCTCTGAGAATATTCTTGCTTAGTGTTCTTATTGTTCTATTTGCTATTTCTTAGTTTATATATCACCAAGATTACAAAGTAATAAGACAAGATAATAAAAAAAACCTATCAAGTCTAATACTATGCTGCTTCATTATCTATTCCAGCATTTTTGAATATCTTCATAATAGTATGGAAATGGCCATGCTTCTTTGTTCTCTAAAACCCAGTTGAATAGGCTTCCACATTCCTTTTGCATACACTCGACGCATGTGACTGTGTTGTCACTGTCAACTGATGTTTGAATTGATTATCCGTCGGGTATATGATCATCCGTCGGGTTGCCTAGTTGATCATCCGTCGAGTGGCATTGTTGTTTATCTGTCGGGTAGCTATCTGACACTTGACTTCATTTAATTTATATAGAATTACAAGACATCATCTATGTATAATTAATCAACCTATTCCGCATATCTAATTAAAGTCAACATGACTTGAGTGCTACTACAGAATCTAAACAAGGTGTATGCAGAAATGTGTTACAGACTCATTATTACATAAGCTGCTCACTCGATGGATAATTGATCATCATCCGTCGGGACTATATTCCTTATCCGTCGAGTGCTACATTTTTCACTAAGTAAAATCTACTAAGGTGTTTTGTTAATAAAATTATCAAGTTCACAACATATTCACAACAGATTTTAATACCAGATTTGGATAATTATTAAAACAGAGACTCTTATAAAACACTTTATACGATAATAAGGGAATAATATCTCTCCTTTTGACAATACAGATTTTTATCGATCTATAAAATGATTAGCGTATCGAAAATTTCACGCCGGGACTCGTACAGGTCAAACCGTACCCCGGATCGAGAAAGTCAAAACACGGAAAGTGTTCAGAATGATCAGATTAGGTTAGGAAGGAGTTTTAAGAAAAGTTTCGGGAGGTAAAAACGCAAAATGGTTGAAGTGGGACGATTTCTGATTCTAAAAAAGTAATTTTATAATTTCGTAAAAATGATCATTATTAATTCTATAAATCCTTATAAAATCACGTAACACTCCAAAAATTCCCAGAATAATAACAAAATCATTTATATTTTATTATAGATAATTAAAAATTAAAATATCCTAACTATATCAGACATAACACCCAAATATTAATATCAATCATCAAATAATTCACCAAAATTCACATAATAATCATATAATAACTATTTATTGATAAAATAATTACATAATATTTCTCGGACGTTACATCCTTCCCCTCTTAAAAGGATTCTGTCCTCAGAATCATGCTAAGGAACAAACAATGTTACATTTCGAGTATCTTACTTAAAATTTCTCAGGACTCATCATTTTAACCACTACTCAACAGTCTTTTGCCAATATCAACATTTATCAGTTGCTCATGCAACCTAATACAAGTCTCTATTTCATACATATGGAGCTAAATTACTCTTCCTGATCATGCAGAAATGAATGTCTTATGAACTCGTTATACCTGTGACAACAAGGCCAACTCATTTGTAGTCGTTCTATCTATCTCATTGTCTCAAAGGACTAACTTAATTTACACTAATCTTCTTTTCTTTCTAATTCCAATAATTCATGCTCATGAATGCCTTCCATTATCAGTGACTGTTCTATTTTACTTCCCATGTCTCTTTCTGTTCGATCAGTCTAACCTATGATCATGTTCAACCGTATTCGGGAACCTTTAATCGATCTTTTATACTTTTCATTCATCTGCGAATCATATACTAAACTCCTGGTGTCTTCGGTTTCTAGATATCTTAAGTCTATTCTAAAATTTAAAGTTAAAAAGAAAATTTCGACAATTGGATTTAACTGACCACTTAATAGTATGCCTCAATTTCTGTTTAATCACTATCAAGTATATTCATCGAGTGAGAATCTTTTACTATCTGAAAGAAAAAGTATTAATTTGGAATGGCCTGAATCATAAATTTATTTAAACCAAACTCCTGGTACTAATACTCATTTTGTTGTTATATCGAATTAGATATCAATATGAACTTTGATGCTCACAACGTCCTATACTGAAGTCAACATCAATCATCTATATTAATACCACCTTTGATATCTAACAACAAAGTAAGTATCAGCATAAACCAGAAACTGAATTAAACCTGCTCTTCAATTTTTAACTTTTCCAATTCCTTTACCACTCCCCAGCAATCTTAATGGTATTCACTCTTTCCTTTCTACTCAAGATATTTGTTCCTAAATGGACCTTGCCTGGTTGGTAGTTAACCAACCCACCATAGCTCATAATCAATTATGTCTAGAATTCATATCTTTGAAGCTTAGAACGCAGTTTCTACTTTTCACCCTTCGCATACATATCTTCAGGTTTTTCAACTTGGTCTTCCTTAGTCCCTGAATGGGCGAGGATGTTATCAATAAATATAATTACACTATCCAAATACTCCTTATACCCTATGTTCATTTAACCCTCAGGAATGACGGGTACATAATATCATTAGAACTCATGATACCCTTACCTTACTCTAAACACAGTCTTTAGTGTGACCTCAGGTTTACAACTTCTGGTAATCAATGCGTAACTTCAGACCTCCATTCTTCTTTTCTATGACCACTTTTGTGCATAGCGCGAAACACTTCTTATTTAATTATTCCTTCATTCCACACTCCTGAAGTTTCCTTAATTCATTATTTCATCCCTACTGGGTCATACGATACGAGGCTTTTGACACTAGCTCAACTTTGTGCAATAACCGATCAAAAATTCTTACTTCATTCCCCGAGGTAACCTTGGTAAATTATTCTTTAGAACCTTCGGGACTTCTCTTTAATTCTAAAAATTTCTGATATGAGATTAATTGTAACGTTCTTCTCTAAAAGTTCACCACGAATACTGTTGTTTAATATTCCCTGTTTACGCGCATTCTTTGAATGAGATTCCTATTTTCAATTATCGGCATTTCACTTCATTCTCCTATCAGTTTTGGCACAACTGACGTTCACAACTTGCTTATATCCTGGATCATTTTATAAAATTTCTTTATCATCCTTTTGATTCCACTTCTTTTCTTAATTGGTTCTCCATTCTCAGTATTCATTATCTCTTTTAAACATAAGGGATCTCTTTTTATTGACAAGATTAATCTGTTCATTATTAGATAAGCCATTTCTGGAGTTCACACTGGAATGAAGGCTTTTATTTATAATATTTAAATTCTTATTAACAGAATTATTAAAATTCATCGATAGAGATTTTCCTAACCTCGCTTAAATCATCACTGATCACAAATTTGGATTTCTCCAATTGATCAACATTTCTATTTTTTTTTCGAGTTCACATACGGACTTCGTCAGTCTCTGCCTTACATTTTACAGTAGCTTCCGTTGAATCATCATTCGATATGGGTATACATTCGAGTCCTTCCTGAACACCATTACAGATGGTAAATCTTTTTCTTTTGTCTTGAACCTTAAGTTCTTGAAAACGCTCTTCTTGTTTATGGTAAAGGTCTATTCAGTTTAATAAGACCGCGCACATGCCTGCAGTAACATCACAGTAAATTTAATAAATTTTTGATTTCTGCTAATACCATTATTTCCACCAAATTCCTAATTGCTTTGATTTAAGATCTGAAAATCATGTCAAATTTTGACTTAATCTAATTGGAATCGATCTCCATTTAACTAACCATTAATTGGTAAAGTTAATCAATTAACTCCTTTAACTGATCAACTAACCAAGTGCTGACTAGCTAACTGGAATCAAAGACCAATTATATAAAGTTGGTTTGGTCATAACAATCTTTCTCAAGGACCGAAATCGCAGTCATTTGGAGTACAACTGAGAATGAAGATATACTTCTTTATTCTTAAAAGTAGGGAAGTTTCTAAAAATTTGAGCAGCATTTCCCCTATATCATCGACTACCAGTCGGACTTAGGCCGACACCATCAATCAACCAAACCATCCACAAGCATATCGATCCACTTCCATCCACCAAACTTATCAATTCACCAAAATTCAAAATATATCCTTTGATCAACATCTGACTGGCATAGAATATATCTTTTGAATTGGACTAAGGTCTTAAATCAACAATGATTAATATACCCATGCTTTTCTCAGTTCTTGCAGAATATTACAAAATATTACTAATGAGCTTAAGATTATCTTTTTGTTTCTCAAAAATTTTATTTCGCGAGTCTTCTAACTTATTTCTTGTCATTACTAATTGTGTATAGTTACTTTTAAGAATTATACCGTATCCTTCAACTAATCACATCAATCCTCTATTTTTGAAGAGACACACTCAAATTACACATGGTCTTAATTATCATAATCACAATCTGGTGAAAACTTAATTATTAGATCATTATTTCTTAGAAGGTTTCACAGTCGAGTCACCATTCCTTTATCTCCACTTATGTTCCCATATCGAACTTTCGTCACTGATCTGGTTATGGGTATTAAATTCACCATAACTTATTTACTCAAGTTTAGGGAGCCTCACAATATTTTAAAGAACACGTTCGAAATTTGGTTACAATTAAGATTTATTCTATCTTGAATTTTCACGACCAATATCTTCCCGCGATGAAGGGAGGCTTCACGTATTAATAGCCTGTCCGAGTCATTGTTCAGAATTCCCTTGATCTTCGATTGTCTTCCCAACACTCGTTCGCTTTGACTGACGCACACAGCTTTACTTCCTTATTTTATAACTAATTTCTTTATTACAGTTCACTAATTATTTATTTCACATCAAAATCATCTGATTTGAAGCACATCGTGTCAAAGCAACCTACCATACTACTGAAGTCCTCATAACAAGAACACCCGTCTGATTTGATGTCTTTGTAACGACCACGATATTAGTGAATTCATTCTTCCTTGCCCACAGATGTCCACCATTTATCGGCTTACAATCATATCCACCTTCGACACGTAATTCTACCTGTCACACGGGACTATTCCATTTCTTTTGTAATTGTCAAAGAACAGACTCTACACGAGAGGAGAGTTTGTGAATATGATTTTGATTGAAAAACTGGATAAGGAATAACAATGCAACAAACGATTGGGAGAATCTGTAAGTCAATAAATTGAAGGAAGAAGAATGACTGAAGAATGAGACAACCATATTCGTACTCAAGATGACCAGTCTTTCATATTATATGGCATACATCACATGATTAAGTGGCGTCCCACCAGACTCTTCATCATTTCGACAAAGCGGTACATCACAACACTATTTATCTCAATCAGGAATCAATAACTTGAGAAGAGAAACAATTTAGAAGAAATATAATAAATTCTCTTTCATTTTTGCCTCATATGATTTATCAATAAAAGAAGCTCATACGTCTTCAAGAATCAAGAAGAACATATGTTATCGTATTAGAGAAAAGAATGTTAGTGTTGATTGCCGTCCACGCTTCACTTACGTATACCTTCAGGAATCATTGGAACAAGAGATTCACAATTTACATCACATTATAACTTTGGAATATCGTCTGGAAATGCCTCCACATTAATTGCTTTAATGATTTGATGTTAATCGCGTCCTTACGAAATCTATACCACTGCTTCCAATTTCATCTATGCCGCGTAGAATAACCATCGATCACGCAACGCCTCAATTTCGTCGATAGAAATACGAATCTTCTCCAATCATCTGGAGGATTCTTTCATTTTCTTCAATCATCCTATGTCCGTTCAAATCACGAATCTTGTTAAATTTTAATAATTTCATGAGTTGGGTAAATAATGTTTTAACATGTTGATTCAATTATTAATATATTAAACAAAATTTATGTTCGTCTTTCACGAAAAATTTAAACTTTCTTCTTACTAGTGGGTCTACTTGGTCCTCCGAACGAGCAACACTAAGTCTAAATCCATTCTTCTTCTAGGTCATTTTCTGTTTATAATAACAAGAACTTAAGTAGTAATTCGACAACCAAATTGTGAAACTCATTTTATGCAAAGATCTTCTAAAAGTTGATTAAGAAAATCTTTTTCGAAATAAAATTTTGAAAGTCAAATATTTGGTCGTCATTACTATATAAGTTACTTGCTATTCTTATAATTTGCTAATGAAATGTCTAATGAAAAGAATGCCCATGCACGGGTCTCCCCACTTCGGTGTATTTCCTATTTCTCCTTGGATTACGTTCGCATTTATTAGTCGACGAAACTTTATATACCATTGTATACCATTTTATTCGTAATTCTAACCCGATACTGATGCCTGTCGCTGCCTTTAATATTCTCGTCGTCATCCTAGATGTTATGCTTAAGATTACTAATGCAATTTGACATTCTGTTTGTAGATAAGGTCGCACCTTCTTGCTAGTCTTACCTATATCTAATAATGTAAATATCATTCCCTATGCAGCTCCCGATAAATGATAAGAATCTTCTCGCAATGGTGGTGCCTCTGAAATGTTCAACGTTGGTTCTTCATCAGCTTCCATCAACTCGTTGCCTCCAGCGTGTTGCTCATTCAACTACCTAATTCTAAGTTAAATCATACCAAAACTCACTTAGCTTTTCTTACACAAAGTTCTCACAAGATTCAATTGCATTTTTCTTCAAAACCATATGAAAAGTAGGGTAACATACTCAGTCTCCGTCGATCTGTCGATTCCTCATTACTGTAGGATCTGAGAACTCAATATATCTATAGCGTTGCGATATTTTCCCTACACTTCCCTCAATAGTCCTATCTTACTCATTCCATATCGGATCTGCTAACCCTAATTCACACTCAACTCAACTTAACACAAAAATGCCTTGCTCTTTCATATCTTATATGGCCTATTACTTATATCTTACCCTCACCTATTCTTATTTCAGTGACCAATAACCTGCGGCTCTGATGCCAACTTGTAACAACCCAAATCTGGGGTCAAGATTTGGTGTCACTAAATAATTTTTACATCAAATAAAATAATGAATAAAATACCCCTTAATTCCGGATCGTTAACAGGTTATGGTATGAAACAAGAATCTAACCTTCTACAATTCACAACAACTACAATACAAGTTCAAATACCTTTAAGCTAATATCCTTGTCTTATTTTTCTAACATCTTCTTCTCGTAGTGGAGATCTCTCTAACTTCTGCTGTCTAACGAAAGCTATTCACTTTTATCTTTATCTGCTTCTGAAAGAAATAAGAATTTACAAAGCAAGAGTGAGCCAAAAATGCCCAGCAAGTATATAATTTGAGTTTCAGGCATTAGTATCAAAGGAAAATTTTCGGACAAAATCTTTAAACAATGTTAAACAATTCTATTTATTAGAGGGAATTGAGCGAATAAACGCTGGCTATTACCAGCCTTTAATTATAAATCCAAAAGTGACAAGCGATTCCCAGATTTATTACCTGAATCAGGGTTTTGTCCGATTTTGGAATCATAAAAATTTTCAAGAGAAAATGTCATTAATGGTGATCAACAATAAATTAGACTGGACATTAGTTCACACTTATACCCTGCTGAGCAGTCAGGATATAGTGTAGATCTATACCCAACCATATAGATCCATTCAGGTACCTAGGCACTATCGCCCAAGGGTCCGGTCCATCCCCGACCCATAGGGTACAGCTCAGCGCTGGCCCTCACAATAACCATCCATCCCGTAGAGTATTTTGATGTCAAATCATTTTGATTTCAAAACATCCCAACTCAAGGTTCGCAAATAACCCAAAAGAATTGGTATTTGCTTAATAGAGCAATCGATAATATAGGAACAATAATGAAAGGAACTTGCGTAATAAGAGTACTTGCAGTGAAATATAAAACAATTAACTATTCTGAACTTAGAATAGGAATGAAGAGATAATTGCAGTATTTTATGAGAAAAAATAAGGAATACTTGCCTTGGTAAGCTTTAATCGCTATTATAGGTTGACTTCGGACCGACTTGAACGTTCGGCTTTATCGTCAAACTACTATCCTACTCTGGATACGATCCCAATACCCAGGTCCTTCGATTGGAACCTCGCTAAGCTCGATGATTAATCACTAGATCATTCCTAGTCCAACGTCACTCCTCGGGTCTTCCGACTAGGACCTACAGGGTTGAAATACCCTAATTCTGATAAATCTCTCGCTTAACATAACACCACTATCATATTCTACCCATACGATTTCATAACCCAACTCATATTTATATGTATTGTTGAAATACACATAGCAATTATGGTTCACATCTGCGAAACTCGGTTCGGTATTTATTTTCGGAAAGTATGTATATTCGTTGTTTTGAAAAATAGGGTAATCGATTATTTACAAAATATCTTGTCTCAACCCGTAATTAAGTTCGTATAATATAATTATATATGGTTGTTCAACGTCTCCGATAATTATAGGTTGGGTTCCCGTATTTTTGAAATTAATTTCCCGAAAATCGGGCAACGTCTCCTTTGTTTATCGTCCTACCCGTCGAAATAATTCGACGTCAACAATTCAGCAATAATCCAATTTCACAACCAACAATCCCAAAATTCAAAAATTCCAATCACTGACACGAATTTAATTATTAATTAATATTCGTATTTTTATGTTTTTATTTGTAGGACTCTGATTATATCATCACAATCCACCGTCGGCTCGCTGAGGCTCATCGCCGACGGCGATAAAATTCACGGGTTCCCGTTTATAACGGACGTCCGACACGAATTTCAATGATTAATTATGATAATCCCGCATGAATTTATTTATATCATAAAACCTTAATCAAATAAATCATGCGGTAAATAAAATAAATTAATTAATAACTAATCTCAAATTACAACTGGACCAAACAGAATCAGCTGAAATCAATAACACATAACACAAATCACGCGCCCCCACGCACGCAGCACACACAGAAAAACACACACACACATCGCACATATACATACTTATATATATATATACAAATAATAGAAGCCAGGACGGGGTTATCTCCGGGAATAAACCGAAAATAAAGGCGACGATCGGAAAAATTCGCAGCGGCGGCGGTGTTACCACCGGAAACAACGGCGGCAAAACGGCAGCCTGGAATAGCAGGAGAAACGGAAAGGAAAATAGAGGGGAGAGAGGAAAGAAAAAGGAGAGATGAAGAGTGAGGGCATGAGAGATTTGTGAGAGATTGAGAGGAGAGAAATTGGGATGAGAGGGGTAAAAGAATGCATACACGTAAGAGAGAGACACAGGGCGTTGTGTTCTCTCTTTCTTTTTTTCTGTAAATTCATATTTGGTACATTTCTGTTTATTTCGTGAATTCCAAGCCTAATTTTTATTCCGTTATTTACGATTTAACATCCTATTTCACAGACAAAAACAATTCGAAATAATTCCAAATAACCCTTAAAATCTCCTAAATATTTAAAAATTAATAAAATAAAGTTTTCATAATTTTTAAAACATTTTTAAATTGCACATCAGACCCACATTTAATGACTTAACAAACAAACGCGCGGGTGAATAAAAACCAGAAAATTTTCGGGGTAATTTTAAAATTCTCGAAATATTCCAAACTTAATAAAGTATGGATTTCATAATTTTTGAAGAATTCTGAATTAAATACTGATTTTACAATTAAATGAAATTAGAAAATTATTTAAAGATAAATAATCAATAAAATATTGATTTCCAAATTTTATAAACTCCTAAAATAATAGATAAAATTTTAAAGCAACAAGAATAATTTTAGAGATAATTTTAGCATTTATAAGAATAAATATTCAATAAAATCATTTTAAAAAAAATAATGCCATAGTTCTATAATTAATTTTACAAATAAGGTTCGTATCCAACAATTACCCAAAATAACAATAAGGTAACACACAACTAACAGACCCATCACATATTTTATTTATTTAATAATTCGATAATTACAATTACATATCGGATTTGAAAATAAGTTACCTAGCCGCTAAGTAACTATATAACAATACGATTTTAATACCAGATTTGGATAATTATTAAAATAGAGCCTCTTATAAAACACTTTATACGACAATAAGGGAATAATATCTCACCTATCAAATTTTTATCGATCTATAAAATGATTAGCGTATCGAAAATTTCATACTGGGACTCGTACAGGTCAAACCGTACCCCGGATCGAGAAAGTCAAAACACGAAAAGTGTTCAGAATTATCAGATTAGGTTAGGAGGAGTTTTCAGAAAAGTTTCGGGAGGTAAAAACGCAAAAACGGTTGAAGTGGGACGATTTCTTATTCTAAAAAAAGTAATTTTATAATTTCGTAAAAATGATCATTATTAATTCTATAAATCCTTATAAAATCACATAACACTCCAAAAATTCCCAGAAAAATACTAAAATCATCTAGATTTTATTATGGATAATTAAAAATAAAAATATCCTAATTTTATCAGACATAACACCCAAATTTTAATATCAATCATCAAATAATTCACCAAAATTCACATAATAATCACATAATAACTATTTATTGATAAAATAATTACATAATATTTCCCGGACGTTACAGCTACAAGATTTAATCATAACTCATTAAAACACATAACATACTAGCATTTTAGAGCAAAAATCGTGGCATGCATTGCACAAAAACTCATATTCAAATCACATAACACATTTGTTCGAAATATCACTTATACTACGACATGCAAGCATTAACTTCAACTTTTAGTGTAAAAATCATAGCATGCAAGGATAGAAACTTTGTAAAAACACATTTTAAAATATCATAGGTTCTTTAAAAGTCACATGCAAAGCTTCTTTCCTTTTTGAAATCAAATAAAACTAACACACAAAACACAAAAACCCATTCGGCTCCTTGGAGTCATTGCCGAATGCTTGAGGCCAAGATTATGGCTTGAAAGTAGAAGCATAACACTTCATCAAGACCATCTCTTGCTCAATATTTATAAGCCACAATTAGTTGAACTCTACATTCACAAAAATCAAAGTTAAACCCTTGGATTTAGATACATGCAACTAAGAAAAACTCACCTTAAATGATGATATGAAACCTAGTGAAATTAACCTTGCTTAGAGGGGTTGAAAGATGCAAGAAGATGAAGAAATGAAAAGAAAGAAAAAAAATGAGAGGGGAGGGGGTTGAAGGTGCAGCCGAGAGAGAGAGGGGAAAGATAGAAGAGAGTGAAGTGAATTGGTGGTGGAAAAAATGAGGTGAGTGGGGTGTATATGTTTGTTTTTATCCCATTAAAATGGTAGTGGAGGTTGAACTTACCAATTTGTCTTTTATCCACTAATAGCCAGCTATTGCATGCAAGGTTTTATTGGTCTTTTGCTTGGTCAAAGAGAGTTAGTGGGGAGTGAAATGACAATCCTATCCTTGAATTCTATTTGAGAGGAAATTGCATGCAAGGGTATGCTTGTAATTTGATAATTAATAAAAGTAAAATTTAAAAGAATAATTTTTAGTAATTAAAATAAAAATCCATAAATCACCAAATAAATACCATAAATACTATGAGATTTTAGAAATTTAATAAAATTGTTTTCAAAAATTTCGAATAAAATTTTATATTAAAATAATTTTTCTAATGTTAATATACTAACAAAATAAATCACGAAAATATAATTAACACACTATAAATCAGACAAATAATTGCAAGCAACTTGATTATATCCCATAATACTAAAATAAAAATTTATCGCCTAATCGCAACTATTCAAATATTACTAAATCGCGAGAAATCTCTATTATTTACTAATCGCGTACCGAAAATCCTACTCGCGTATGAAAATTACACGCTTAAAATATTCCAGCAACACTCGCAATGCCATACAACATAAAATACACACAATATATAACGAATCTGCATAATCGGCCTTATAACACAGAATATTAATGAATATATATATCGCATTTATAAAAATAGCTCTAATATTTACCGGTTGTCACAGCTCTGATGCCATTGAAGAGTTTCCAGCACATAAACGCAACGAAAACAGTAATTAAAAACGTGAAAACCAGAATTTTCGAAACCCACCGCAAGATCCACGCAAAAAACAGATACTTAATTCGTAGATCAAATTGTTTACCTTAAGAAGCTTTATAAATTAGTTGAATAATGGAGATCCTAAGATTGTTCAATCACCACGCATCCCGCGAGCATCCCACTCTCGCGATCTACGCTCTATTAGTATCCACATGAATGCTTGAACTCAGGGATTGAATGTGTACTAGCACAAAGTCATTTCTTCTTGCTCTCTCCATCTTCTGTCTTGGTGGCTAGAGTTTTTGGTAAAAGTCTTGCACACAAAATCAGCCACACAAGAGATATTATATAGAGAGTAGAAAAAAAATTATAACTCTTAACTAACTAGGAGTTATTATTAATTTGAAATTCCTATTTGTATAATAATTAAGTTACACTTAATTATTTAACAACTGAATTTCATAATTGATATTGGTAAATTCGAATATCATTATTTATCTAATTAATTAAGTCATACTTAATTAATGTTATAAATAATTCAAACTACTTTAATTTAATTAAATCCAATTTAAATTAAATAATCCTTCAAGCATTCTTTGTGTGTGACCCTATAGGTTATTATTACGTTGGCAACGAATTTTAAATCTAATATAAAATCGTAAACAATGAGCGGCATCTAGTAATACATCATTGCTACCCAAGTAATAATAATTGAATCGGTGATCAATTAAACCTTTTGTGAATAATGTAGAATATAATATAATCCATTTAACCAAATATTATAGATTAAAGTAGAGGTATGTAATGTGTCATCCTCATCATAATTTAATCCAAGTTTCCTTGATCAATGAGTAGACTATCATATCAAATCAACATTTGAGCGTGGCCACGCATTTCATAGTCTAGCTCACACAAGAGGCCAATAATATCTCTCCTAAAATAGGAGGGTTAAATCCCATCTAGATCATTCATATTTCTTATACGATTCATAATATACCTAATGTCCACTTTTATCGTTACCCGATGAAGGATAACTTTTAATGGTATTCATATATATTAATTCTCGTATAAAAATATAATGACTTCGGGTCTAAGGACCATTACATCATTATCATTGTGAGAATTATTTATGACACAACAGACATGTAGAATCTCACATCGAGTCTGTCCAGCACCATGTACATTTATATATGCCTGTGTTTTTTACTTTAGTATCATTATACCTATGATTAATGAGATGTGATCATCAGTCAATAAACACACCAGTCTTAATGCATTATTATTGTCCCTTATTAATAATACTTGACTAGGGACCTTTAGTAATATTGATACTATTCTCATAACCTCATTTCTAAGTCACGTACTTAGAGATATAGAATTGCATATCATATTCTAAGGACATTTATTAATCTAACATTTATATTGCATTAAATTAAGAATTAATAAATTTTAAGGGGAATAATCGATAGAACATAAACATTAATAATCTAAATATCTTAAACTAAAACATCATAGTGTTGTCTCTAAGGCACACACATTATCACAGATATAATCATTTATATCTAACAATCTCCCCCAACTTGTGCATTATGAAAATATGTACAAGTTCCAATTGATGATGTCAAAAGTATCTAAATGCAGTAATCAAGTAAACATATTCATTCTTACTTCAGTGAATATCATAATTTACTCTTCATTCTGAACTCTAACACAGTCTGGAAAATCTTCAAGAAACTTCTTCAGCAGATTTTCTTCCATTACATCCAAATACCATTACATCCTCTGTTTGTGTTCTTTCAGCTCTTCTATTGATTCATCATTCTGATAGATGGCAGCCCTGAAATTATGTAACTTTGAATTACCAAGAGATAGATCATCCAGCTCCAGAAACCCAATTTTCTTTTCATCAGGATTAAAGGATAAAACTTTAGTCCCTAGACTCATTTCTTTCTTGACTCCTCCAATAGGCATATCAACGGCATATTCAGTTTGATCAATGAACTTTGGAATGTAGTTCGAATTGTAAGGCATTCATCCTGTATCAGGTTTTTTATGAATGCAGACCATCTGGCAGTTACTGAATTAGCTACCCTGAGAATAGTAGCAATAAATTCCAATTACTGCCATGGTTTGTCTCTTAACTGTTCTTGTGTTAACCTTAAGTTTCTCCCAGACTCTATAAAATAAATCATTTTCTCTCCAACATGATCAATAATAATTTGCACTGATATGATCTTCTGTAAGTCTTCAAGCATCACATTGTCTCCAATTCCTGTCAGATTAGCATGCTTCCTTTAAAGTCAAAACATCTCCTACAGATAGATCATCATTTAACCTTCCCGGACCACTTGTGAGAACTTCCACTATAAATATTCTTTAATGTTTCAAAAGAATCTCTTCTAGGTTATAATAACCCCAATTTTTGGAATTTTTGAAACCTTTATGAATAGTGCTTTTGCTGAGTATGCGGAATAAGAAAACTTTTCATACCACACTATGTAGGGGTTCTTCTATTGTTATTCTGAGATGTTATTAGTACTTTATATGGGATATAAGTGTATGTAAAGATCGTCAGAATCCAAATTTGAACACTTTGATTTTTCCCGAAAATCTACCAGATACAGAAAGAACTGAGTATAAGGTAACAGAATAAAAAGGATTTAAATTCAAGGATTATAAGAGAGGATCATAAAAGGAATATAATGTATTGAGAAAGGTTAAGGAAACCTAAGTAATAAGATCCCGGGTATGATCCCTCAAACGATAAACGAGGAAGACAAGTGTTAGTGGATGATGATGTCATCACACCAACAAGAGGAAGACAAGTGTAACAAGATGACATAGGAAAGGTGACATAAGCATGACATAAGGGAATGAGGTGTGGTTGATTAATAACCACACAATTTTTCATGGGTAAAAAGGTAATTAATCAAAAACAAAAGCTAGCAACCAAGCAAACAAATCAAAAAAAACACAAAACACTCCATTTTCTTCATCAAGCTCTCGGCTTTCCTTCATTTTCAAGGATAAGAAAATCCAAATTCAAGCTCCAAGCATTGTTAAATCGTGAGGTAATTATCCAAGGTTCCTTATACTTAGATATAGTTATCCTATGAATCTAAGCTCCAAATTCCTTCACAATCTCTTCCTAAAAATCATGGAAGAAGATGGTGAATAGTGTTTTTCAAGAACTAAAATTTTTGTTCTTGAGTTTTTGTTTAGATTAAGCTTGGATAAGGACTTTTAAGGGTGATTCCAAGCTAGTTACTTGATTCTCCACTCTCCAAGGAAGGTATAACCCCTCCAAACCCTAACTTTACTTGAGTATTAGGTTTAGTTATGTTGTTATAGTTCATGAGAGGCTTGTTTGTTGTGAATGTAGGGGATAATTGGTGTTGTAATGTTTTGGAGTTGTAATTCTTGGAGTATTGATTAATGAACTTAAGTATAGTTTAAATTCATGTTTGAGAATAGTATAAATTGATAATGTTGAGTTGTTGGGCCTGTTATGGTGAATTATGGATGGAGTTGGGTTGTGATGTTGATTTTGGGTTGATTGTGGGTTGATTTGGAGTGGTACAAATTTAGGTAATTGCGTAAACATAGCCATCGTAATGCCCGATATACCGTAGACTTTTTTGTTCTTAACATCAGAACCCTTGAACTCACTGTTAGATTTTTACCATTGCCATGTTTAGATAGTTCATGTTACGAGCTTCGTTTTTATATGTGGTTCGTTTGAATCCGATGTACGGTTTAGGAGAAACGACCGTTTTAAGTAATGGCGTTTCGCGACCGAACCATTACCCCTCGCCTCACCTTGAAACCTTGGTTAAGGACTTTAAATGACTAATTGGGGTATGAACCAATTATGTTAAGTGGATTAGGCAGTTGGTAAGGTACTCGCGAAAGATTCGCCTTAAAACTCTTAATGGTTAATTTATTAAAAATGGTGGAGCTGAGGGTACTCGAACGACTTAGGTGATTCGTTAAGCGTAGGAGTGACCATAAGCAAACGTTAGGGTTCAATTGGTTAAAGTCTAGTTTCTTAAGCGACTGGGGTCTAATTCCAACTTATGTTGTTGTTCATAGGTTATCGGACCCACTCTAAGCTTAAGTCTATCCGGGAGCACTCAGACAAGTTTTCTATCCGTTATACTGTTGTTGTGATGTATACATTTGTATATGCATTATCTTGTGATAGATGCATAATGGTTATTTAGAAAATTCTTGCGATATATTGTAGCATGTGATATGGTATATATGCATGCCTGTTTCATATTCTTGATACATATATCTGTTGATTCAGTTGATAATGCCTATGCTAGAGACAAGCGGTAATTTTGCATATACCCTTAGTATAGGGGACTCAAAGGTTAATTTTTTTCTAAAACCGGGAGTCGATGCTCCTGAGTATAATATATATATATATATATATTTATATGTATATATATGAATAGTTTTTAAAACTATGAATCAAGTAATGAATATTATTATTTGAATATTCATTCGAGGACTTATGACTCCGCTTAATTTATTAATGAATATTATTATTTGAATATTCATTCGAGGACTTATGACTCTGATTATTTACTAATTATTATTCTTAATTTTATTAAAGAATAATGTGTCGATAATCAAACTCACTTTTGATTATTCAAATAAAGATAGTACTTTCGTATAAGTATGTCTTTGGTTATTTAATATACATTGCAAGTATAAGTTTTAAAACTTCTACTTCAATTATTTTTATAAAGGTTATTCTTTATGAGAATATTATTTAAATAATAATATTCAGATATTTTCTAATATATTGGGACTGATTTATTTTATTAAATCAGCATCACTCCAAACATTCTTAAAAATGTTTTGCGAGTCTTCAAAATGATTTTAAAGGTTAGGGCGGATCCCAAAACTCATTTTTATATTTAAGATCTTCCTTTTAAAGGGGATTTAAATATTCGCTCAAAACCTGAGGGATCCGGCTCTGTGGTGTAGTTTATATTCGCAACAAGGTTGTTGTTTTGATAAAAGAGTTTTTGATTACTCACCCAACACTCGGGAAGTAAAATTCTTGGAACAAGTTAATCCATTAACAGGCATCGCATGGGAAATATCGGTGAGTTCTCCTTTCCAACTAGATACGTCTTCTTGGTGGAGCCGTATCAACAAGTTTCTACTTGGGGAAAGGTGGGACGAGCTTTACGTTTCAGAGTCATGGATTTCATCTGAACTAGGAGTGGCGTAAGTGGTCGAGTGGCGCCGGACCAGCCTTATTATATTGGCCCAAATGGCCCGGAAGTTCCGCTAAGACGGTCCATTCCTTAGGAGTCCAGTGTTCGGTTGACAAGTAAATCCGACAGGTTCTCCTCTACATGTAGAAAATGGTGGGGTTGTGCTACTGCGACTGATCATCGTAAGTGATCTTCCTGGCGTGACAAACTCCCGTAATGAGTTCATCATCCAATTGGATATTTCTCCAACACTACCCAGAGCACTTCGATAGAATGGCTACGGTGGGGTGATTGTTTAGTGTTGGCAGGGTCAAGTTTTCAAAATGATGTTTGCATCAAATGAAGTATCTCATAACTTCATTTTATTTTGATGATATTTTAAAGATTGATTCTATACAAGTTTTGTCTTGTAGCTTAATCTATGGGATGAACTATTTATAGATTGAACGGTGGTAGTTCAAGTAGTATTCGGAAAAGATATAAGTATATTGGAGTATCTTGTAACTTCATCTTTTAAACTTATATCTAGTTAATGATTGTCTTATGAATGACAAAGGTTTCAGAAAAATGTTGAGACAAGGTTATATATAGGAGATCACCTTGCAACGATATTTTTATACAGTTATACACTGGAACTCTGTGTGTATTATGCATGGAAGAGGACTTCCAAGATTTTGTAAAGTATATAGGTATATATACTGAATATTTTGCGACTTCATCGCATTAAGATATCATCTTGGTTCATTTCTTCTTGACCAAGACTTTTATGAGTACTATGAGAATGCTCATATATTGTTAATTATTATACATATTATTTCGGTGGGCTTGTTGCTCACCCTTGCTTTCTTCTTTCATCACACAACATCAGATAGACAAGATGAACAGGACCAAGCTCCCAATTCACGAGCGGATAGGAAACGTTCCGCAGTTTCCTATAGGCGTTGATGTCGCTATAGCTGAGGTAGGAACTACCAATAGGCTAGGCTTTCAACTTTTGATGTACCAGACTTATGTATCTTTATCAATTGTAATAATGGCAAAGAAATGTAAATTTATTCAAAAACCCTTTTAAGGTGTAATGGCATATAATTTTGGAATAAAATGACTCGTGTTATTTTTGGATATTCATCTCTGAGACTATAACTTGTGGTGTGTGTGTTTATTGTGGGGTCACAGTACAGAGTAGTTGATTGTTTATTAAGATTGGGTGTTATTAAGGGAAATGGAACTCGTGACAACCCGGATCCCCGACCCCGGATTTGGGGGTGTTACAGAAATGGTATCAGAGCCAAGCGTTATAAACCTCAGAGATGATGTGACGTTAAGATAATAAGTTCACTAAGATAATAAGAACTCTTGCCAAGTTCATAGTCGGACTACCTAACGTAGTACTGACAGTTAAAACCCTTATGGGAACCCTTATAAATATCGTGATAGAAGTATAGTTCCTTATCGTATATGGTAGCGGGACTCCGAACCCTGAGGTTGAGGAGCAACAACGCGATGATGTTTTATTAGTTATTGGAGATCAGATTGCGGATCCGATAGAGCCTCCTAACACGGGACCATATGATGTTCATATTGAGGATGTAGCGGTTGAGAATGTTGTCCTAGAAGGGATTATCGCTGAGAAGGATCCTGTGAAGGATCCTCACAAGAATGAATAAAGGACCATTGAGGAATTGATGACCATGGTTAGGGCAACTACCAGAGGTAGGATTGGCCGGTCACTACCAGAGGTTCGTTCAAGTTTGTAAAGATGGTAGCCCCTTTAACGTAGCTTACTCGTAAGACTGAGAAGTTCTAATGGACAGAGAAATGCGAGAACAGCTTTTAAGAACTGAAGCAAAGATTGGTGGCGGCCCCTATGATGGCATTGCCGGATGGAAAAGGAGATTTTGTGATGTGTAGTAACGCTTCGCATAAGGAATTAGGGTGCTTCTTATACAGCAGAACAAGGTAATCGCATACGCGTCAAGACAATTAAGGGAATATAAAAATTCGATATCCTTACCCATGAGCTTGGGCTCGTGGCAATAGTTTTGCCCTAAAGATTGGACGCACTACTTGTATGGAGAGAAGTGTGAGATTTACCTAAGACATAAGTGCTCTAATGCATTTTTACGTAGAAAGAGCTCAACATACGCCAGAGGAGGCGGTTAGAGCTAATCAAGAATATTGATTGGGAGATTCTTTATCATTCGGGGAAAGCCAATGTGGTGGCTGATACCCTTAGTAAAAAGGAGAAACTCAAGATGATAATGTCTTTGGGAGAGTTTATGAGAGATTTTGAGAAAATGGAAATAGAAGTGAAGGTAACTGGAGCCGGTACCGAAAAGATGTTTGAGATTGCAATACAGTCCGAATTATCGAAAAAGAACATATTGTGCCAGAAAAAGTGATGAATGAAGGCAGAGAGCCAACAATTAGATAAAAGATTAATACCGAGAAAGATGATAAGGGAATAATGAGGTATTCCTACAGAATTTGGGTTCCAAAAATTGAAGAGCTTAAAGATGAAATCTTATATGAAAGCTAGTTTGAGAAATAAGATTTAGAGCAAACCCTGAACGTGATAGTCAGGGAGGTCGCCATCAAGATAGAAGGAACCCATAACATAATGGAGTGGAAAATGAGGATTTTAACGTATAAGATAACCCCAAGTATGGGAGAAGGATGAAACATTTCATACTAAGGAAACAGAAAGTCGAGTAAGGAAAGGAGACCCGAGACGGTACTCCTATACGGCAATTCATTGACCTGTCTAAAAAGTCCCAACCACCACCTTGAGGATACAATGCGGTAGGAAATTCTTTCATGACCTTTAAGTCGCTAAGCTCTCAGAGTTCCAAGGAACAAGTTGACCCAGTCGAGGCAAGAGCCTGGCTAAAGGAAATACAAGAATCATTTGAGATTCTAAATGATTGACGAATCACAAAAGACTGTTTTTGTCACTTACCCTCCTAAGAGAGAGGCCACCCGCTGGTGAAAGGCCAAAGAAGGCACGGAGCAAGAGATTATAATAAACTAATTAAAGTTCAGTCAATTGTTTTTGGGAAAGTAGTTTCCAAGGTTATGGAGATAGTGTAAAAGCTTTAGAGCCAGAACAAAGGCAGACGAGTATTATGAATTATGAATCTAAGATTGTAAAAGTTGTAAAGATTCGTTCGGAGGACAAGAATCTCAGAACGACATGATGTTTGAAGTAAATAATTAGTGGGTTCATGAAATGATTGTAAGAGAAAGAAAAATAAAAGAAACTGAAGTGGAAAGGAATATAAAGGCAATAGAGTTTGAGGAATGATAAGGGAGTTGGGTATGAGGAAACCCTAAAGAATCATAGTAATAGAAATAGAAAAGTATGTGATTGTCAGGATGAGGATGATTCACTATGAGCTAAAGTTGATGATTGAAGGAATAAGAGATACATATATTTTATCCCCTATAAGTTGGGAGGATTCAAGGAAACCTTGAGATAGTTCAAAGGATAAATAATGAGACGCGGATAGACTGAGGAGACAAGGAAGTAAGAAATTAGGAAAATTGGATGAAGGAAGTGACCTTCAAGAAATTGAAGTATAAGACCGGTGGCTTGATACCCAGGAAGGGAGATGCCAGGAATGAGAGATATCCCAACATTGAGATGACTGTTGAAATAAACAACAAAAGTAAATACAGAATTATTAAGAAGAAGTTCACATTGAACACGACCAATATCTTCCAGAACATCCTTGTTATCATTACCAAATTAGGCAAGAAAAGCTGATAACCATTGTTATCTTTTGGAGGCCATATGGATTGACCTCAATTTGAATAAGGATGCTATTATGAAATTAGGTATAGACTATCGAGGTGGGAATGATTGAATAAGACACCCTTATCAGGGATAGTATGAGTTTTGACAGTATGAATTAGAAAAGATTAAGGTAATAACAACCTTTAAGTATCAGTGGAGAAAGTTTTTTCAGAAATATATAGACAATGGTTCTAGTATTAGTATAGGGTATTTTGATATGCCCTGTATCTAGGGAATACAGGAGGAACGATTCAAGGATAACCTTAGAGGTTTTACAAGGAGAAAGGTAATATTCAAAATTCTCAAGAATAGAAATTTTGATAAAGGAAATATGACGTAATAAAAATAATGCCAAATGGGGCACATGTTAAGCCATGAGAAAGTATAGATTGAACCAACGGAGGTTAGAACTGTCAAAGTAAGAAGGACCCAAGATAAAAGACGTCCTAAGTATGATCGAGGGTCAGTCGTGGCAATGTTCACATCTAAAGACTAAGGCAATGACTTATGGAAAAATGGTGATTTTTTTTTCTCACCAGGACTTAAGAGAAGCATTATCACATAAGCAGTGATTGAAGTGAGGTAGAAAATTTAGTTGGAGGTGGTTAAAAAGACATTAATTGTAAGGAAATTTTACTATCAGGGAAGGCCAAAGAGGTGGCCGACACTTTAAATGTAAGAGGATAATTATAGGCGCTCGTGCCAGAGAGATACAGTGATGATGGTTGAAGCCGTGAAGGTTGTATTATGGTTTGGAAGATTGACATTCCTTCTGATGACTGTGCAATACCCATCCGTAATAGTAGGTTGGTAAAGATTTAATTCGTATAATCTCCATGAGCGGGCTATCTATCTTAGAAGGAACTATCCTGAGGATAATCCAGGACCATGTTTCAAAAAGGACTAAACGAACCTTCGAGTTAAGTCTTCTATTGAAGGTATATGATTAAGAATGGTATTAACCTGCTATCGTTGTTTTGATTGAAACTCTTCTGCAATTTTATCTGCTTCATGTCATGAAAGTACGTCAGGATCTGGAGTGTTCTTCATGAATTATGAATGGTGATTATGTTAACTCCTTAGAAGAATTTGATACGACAGGTATGGACTCCGTATAGTTAACTATTAAGATCCAAGGAAAACGAATGACTACAGTGGGTCAGCGATGGACCATAGTAATGCAGCAATGATTCTGCGAGTAATGAGCTGATTACAACCGTGAGAATTGTATTGGAATGGATGTTGAGATTGAGTACCACTAATCGGGTCATGTTGATGTATAAGTTATCATTGATAGACTAATTAAGTCGATTATCTACCTATTGAATATTTATTCCTTCTTAGGAATAGAGAGTCGTATTACTATACGAGGAAGGTTGCAGTGCAAGCATAAAATTCTAGTAACGATGATGTCTAGAATGAGGTCCCAGATTCGAGTTCGATATCGAGGGAGTTTGAAAGGTGATTGTAAGCTCGAGGAAGAGCATGGGTCCATAGAATGATGGACGGAATAGCGAATACCTGATGTTGATATATATACGTATATGTTTTGTTCTCCTATGACAAACCTCTATAGTTCAGAGGTAGATTCCAAGCCAGATATTTTGTGGCAGCATATTTTATATATATACAATTCTCTTCAATTCATTCTTTTCTCTCCTTTTCATTTTGTATAAGCTGAGAAGAACAACCCTTCCAGAAGGGGAGGTATTTCCGAATGACTATCTATCTGTGTGATAGAAGCCTAGTAGGATACCACATGTTGTTTAATTGCTTGTCAAGTACTAAAGGCTGGCCACCTTCTGTACTAACTATGCAATAGAACAAGTGTTCATGATCATAGTGATCTCTCAATAAATTCTTTTACTTCTATATGAAGGACCAAGCTTTCGAAGATGGAGGTAGCTAGTGAGGAAGTGGTACCAAATATGGTGGTATTCCGATTCTAACGCGTTCGTGATACTAAGGTTGACGCGATTATTAAAAGGTTATAGAATGCTAACGAGCAAAGGTGTAACCAGTATAATATTAGGAACGGAAGGTAGTATCGATTACGAACTGGAAATGAATGGGTATTGAGAAGCAAAAGCTCTAATGCTAAAAGCTATAATTAGAGTCTGTGCAATAGACTTGGAAGAATTTGGAATGATCACTTAACACGGATGAGTTTTCTCACGATAATAGATCGTATGTCAGGTATCGAGATGTCGTCTTATGAGATCTTTGAGGGAAGACAATGTCAATCTCCCTTATGTTAGGATGAAGTTGTAGAGCGCAAGATGCTCGGACCAGCAGTGGTCCAAAGGACCAAGAATATAATAGATCTAATCAGAGGACGGCTGGGAGTAGCCCAAGATGGACAAAAGAAGTATGCTGATTTGACAAATGAAAGGACAAAGAGTATGAAGGAGGTAACCTTGTATTGTTAAAAGTATTCCCTTAAAAAGAAATTGATGAGGGTTGGAAAGAAAGGAAAGTTTAAATCCACGAATTGTTGGACCCTTTGAGGTATTAAGACGTATTGGGAAGTAAGCATGTGAGCTAGCCCTACCCCTGAACATGTAGCAAGTCATAACGTGTTCCACGTATCAATGTTAAGGAAGTGTAATTCGGATGCAAGATAAATAGGGGCATATGAGCGTATAGACATGAAACTAGACGTAACCTATATGGAGCAACCAGGAAGGGTTATAGATTGAAAAAGGAACAAGTGCTTAGGAGAAGGGTTATCAAACTATTCAGAGTTTGATGGAAGAACCATAATGTGGAAAAATTTACTTGAGAGTTAGAAAGTGCAATGCTAAGAAAGTATCCCTATTCATTTTTCATCTGATTCCGGGACGGAATCCTTTTACGGAGGGGAGACTGTAATAACCCCAATTTTTGGAATTTTTGAAACCCTTATGAATAGTGCTTTTGCTGAGTATGCGGAATAAGAAAACTTTTCATACCACACTATGTAGGGGTTCTTCTATTGTTATTCTGAGATCTTATTAGCACTTTATATGGGATATAAGTGTATGTAAAGATCGTCAGAATCCAAATTTGAACACTTTGATTTTTCCCGAAAATCTACCAGATACAGAAAGAACTGAGTATAAGGTAACATAATAAAAAGGATTTAAATTCAACGATTGTAAGAGAGGATCATAGAAGGAATATAATGTATTGAGAAAGGTTAAGGAAACCTAAGTAATAAGATCCCGGGTATGATCCCTCAAACGATAAACGAAAACGAAAGTTAAGCGAACCGCATAACAGATCAGCGGTCATTAGCCAAGTAATTAGGAGTTAATCAAGGGATTAGTGGATGATGATGTCATCACACCAACAAGAGGAAGACAAGTGTAACAAGATGACATAGGAAAGGTGACATAAGCATGACATAAGGGAATGAGGTGTGGTTGATTAATAACCACACAATTTTTCATGGGTAAAAAGGTAATTAATCAAAAACAAAAGCTAGCAACCAAGAAAACAAATCAAAAAAAACACAAAACACTCCATTTTCTTCATCAAGCTCTCGACTTTCCTTCATTTTCAAGGATAAGAAAATCCAAATTCAAGCTCCAAGCATTGTTAAATCGTGAGGTAATTATCCAAGGTTCCTTGTACTTAGATATAGTTATCCTATGAATCTAAGCTCCAAATTCCTTCACAATCTGTTCCTAAAAATCATGGAAAAAGATGGTGAATAGTGTTTTTCAAGAACTAAAATTTTTGTTCTTGAGTTTTTGTTTAGATTAAGCTTGGATAAGGACTTTTAAGGGTGATTCCAAGCTAGTTACTTGATTCTCCACTCTCCAAGGAAGGTATAACCCCTCCAAACCCTAACTTTACTTGAGTATTAGGTTTAGTTATGTTGTTATAGTTCATTAGAGGCTTGTTTGTTGTGAATGTAGAGGATAATTGGTGTTGTAAAGTTTTGGAGTTGTAATTCTTGGAGTATTGATTAATGAACATAAGTATAGTTTAAATTCATGTTTGAGAATAGTATAAATTGATAATGTTGAGTTTTTGGGGCTGTTATGGTGAATTATGGATGGAGTTGGGTTGTGATGTTGATTGTGGGTTGATTGTGGGTTGATTTGGAGTGGTATAAATTTGGGTAATCGCGTAAATATAGCCGTCGTAATGCCCGATTTACCGTAGACTATTTTTGTTCTTAACATCAGAACCCTTGAACTCACTGTTAGGTATTGACCATTGCCATGTTTAGATAGTTCATGTTACGAGCTTCGTTTTGATATGTGGTTCGTTTGAATCCGATGTACGGTTTAGGAGAAACGACCGTTTTAAGTAACGGCGTTTCGCGACCGAACCATTACCCCTCGCCTCACCTTGAAACCTTGGTTAAGGACTTTAAATGACTAATTGGGGTATGAAACAATTATGTTAAGTGGATTAGGCAGTTGGTACGGTACTCGCAAAAGAATCGCCTTAAAACTCTTAATGGTTAATTTATTAAAAATGGTGGAGCCGAGGGTACTCGAACGACTTAGGTGATTCGTTAAGCGTAGGAGTGACCATAAGCAAACGTTAGGGTTCAATTGGTTAAAGTCTAGTTTCTTAAGCGACTGGGGTCTAATTCCAACTTATGTTGTTGTTCATAGGTTATCAGACCCACTCTAAGCTTAAGTCTATCCGGGAGCACTCAGGCAAGTTTTCTATCCGTTATACTGTTGTTGTGATGTATACATTTGTATATGCATTATCTTGTGATAGATGCATAATGGTTATTTAGCAAATTCTTGCGATATATTGTAGCATGTGATATGGTATATATGCATGCCTGTTTCGTATTCTTGATACATATATCTGTTGATTCAGTTGATAATGCCTATGCTAGAGATAAGCGGTAATTTTGCAAATACCCTTAGTATAGGGGACTCAAAGGTGAATTTTTTTCTAAAACCGGGAGTCGATGCTCCCGAGTATAATATATATATATATATATATGAATAGTTTTTAAAACTATGAATCAAATAAGGTTTATTCGATAACCTTATTTTATTAATGAATATTATTTTGAATATTCATTCGAGGACTTATGACCCCGTTTATTTTATTATTGAATATTATTTTGAATATTCATTCGAGGACTTATGACTCCGCTTAATTTATTAATGAATATTATTATTTGAATATTCATTCGAGGACTTATGACTCCGATTATTTACTAATTATTATTCTTAATTTTATTAAAGAATAATGTGTCGATAATCAAACTCACTTTTGATTATTCAAGTAAAGATAGTACTTTCGTATAAGTATGTCTTTGGTTATTTAATATACATTGCAAGTATAAGTTTTAAAACTTATACTTCAATTATTTTTATAAAGATTATTCTTTATGAGAATATTATTTAAATAATAATATTCAGATATTTTCTAATATATTGGGACTGATTTATTTTATTAAATCAGCATCACTCCAAATATTCTTAAAAATGTTTTGCGAGTCTTCAAAATGATTTTAAAGGTTAGGGCGGATCCCAAAACTCATTTTTATATTTAAGATCTTCCTTTTAAAGGGGACTTAAATATTCGCTCAAAACCTGAGGGATCCGGCTTTGTGGTGTAGTTTATATTCGCAACAAGGTTGCTGTTTTGATAAAAGAGTTTTTGATTACTTACCCAACACTCGGGAAGTAAAATTCTTGGAACAAGTTAATCCATTAACAGGCATCGCCTGGGAAATATCGGTGAGTTCTCCTTTCCAACTAGATACATCTTTTTGGGGGAGTCGTATCAACAAGTTTCTACTTGGGGAAAGGGGGAACGAGCTTTACGTTTCAGAGTCATTGATTTCATCTAAACTAGGAGTGGCGTAAGTGGTCGAGTGGCGCCGGCCCACCCTTATTATATTGGCCCAAATGGCCCGGAAGTTCCGCTAAGACGGTCCATTCCTTAGGAGTCCAGTGTTCGGTTGACAAGTAAATCCGACAGGTTCTCCTCTACATGTAGAAAATGGTGGGGTTGTACTACTGCGACTGATCATCGTAAGTGGTCTTCCTGGCGCGACAAAATCCCGTAATGAGTTCATCATCAAATTGGATATTTCTGCAACACTACCCAGAGCACTTCGATAGAAAGGCTACGGTTCGGTGATTATTTAGTGTTGGCAGGTTCAAGTTTTCAAAATGATGTTTGCATTAAATGAAGTATCTCATAACTTCATTTTATTTTGATGATATTTTAAAGAATGATTCTATACAAGTTTTGTCTTGTAGCTTAATCTATGGGATGAACTATTTATACATTGAACGGTGGTAGTTCAAGTAGTATTCGGAAAAGATATAAGTATATTGGAGTATCTTGTAACTTCATCTTTTAAACTTATATCTAGTTAATGATTGTGTTATGAATGACAAAGGTTTCAGAAAAACGTTGAGACAAGGTTAGATATAGGAGATCACCTTGCAACGATATTTTTATACAGTTATACACTGGAACTCTGTGTGTATTATGCATGGAAGAGGACTTCCAAGATTTTGTAAAGTATATAGGTATATATACTGAATATTTTGCGATTTCATCGCATTAAGATATCAGCTTGGTTCATTTCTTCTTGACTAAGACTTTCATGAGTACTATGAGAATGCTCATATATTGTTAATTATTATACATATTATTTCGGTGGGCTTGTTTCTCACCCTTACTTTCTTCTTTCATCACACAACATCAGATAGACAAGATGAACATGACTAAGCTCCCAATTTGCGAGCGGATAGGAAACGTTCCGCAGTTTCCTATAGGCGTTGATGTCGCTGTAGCTGAGGTAGGAACTACCAATAGGCTAGGCTTTCAACTTTTGATGTACCAGACTTATGTATCTTTATCAATTGTAATAATGGCAAAGAAATGTAAATTTATTCAAAAACCCTTTTAAGGTGTAATGGCATATAATTTTGGAATAAAATGACTCGTGTTATTTTTGGATATTCATATCTGAGACTATAACTTGTGGTGTGTGTGTTTATTGTGGGGTCACAGTATAGAGTAGTTGATTGTTTATTAAGATTGGGTGTTATTAAGGGAAATGGAACTCGTGACAACCCGGATCCCCGACCCCGGATTTGGGGGTGTTACATAGATGCAGGTTTATTGCTTCTCCATAGCAGCTTCTTCTCTTCAAAAGTAAGTTTTGGCTTATCAAAGACTATGTCTTCAGAATCAGGATTTGATAATTCAGCTTGAATTGGGTTTGAAAAATCATCAACATGAGTATAATCGGAGGTTGTGATTGGTTGAATAACAGCTTCTTGTTTATTAACTTGAGCAATATCAGAGGTTAATTTCAATTTTTCAACCCAGTCGGCTCCATGAATCTTCCTTCTTTGATGAGCTTGAATGACTTCTTCTTCTTCTTCAACAATTTCATCAGTATCAAAAGATTTAGAAACTGTATATATTGGATCTATCAGTATTTATGATTTAGTCGCTTTAGATACTGATTTCTTCTTTGTAACAACTTTGACTTTAGGCTTTGAAGTCTTTGACTTCTCTCCTATCTTCTCTTTCCCTTTATGCTTCATGTCAGCAATTAAGATAACTTGAGACCTAAGATATCTTTCAGCCTCTTCTGGACTCACCTCCCTTATGACTACCCCTTTGGTTGGTCTGTAAGAAGGATCATCTTCATATGGATCTTGAGAAATAACAGCAGTATCAATATTTTCTGTCTTCATGGAATTCTTGTAGTCTTCCTCCATTTGCCTTAGTTGTTCTACATCGACTCCAGGATTTTCTTTATCAGAGATTCTTCTACTCACCTCAGAGTCAAATGCTTGAATCTTTGGATCCTTGTAGAATAGAGTTGTCTTTCTTCCTTTTACTTTCAGAGTTTGAAGATACTGACTTGCTTTTGCACCAGCTTCTATCTCCAAAATACCTTGGTCTTCATCAACAGTTGTGACTTTTAAAGTTTGTTGAGTTTTTGTAGTCACAGCCAGTTCTTTAACTCTTCTTTCACTTCTCTTACTTTCTCCACCTTTCCTAGATTGAGTCCTAGTGATATCATCAATTATATATAACACATTATTTCAGAGTATTTCTCATTGCCTTATCATTCTGTATGGATATACAATCAAGTTCCTCATGAAAACATCATTGCAGATGATAAACCTTTTTGACGGTCTCACAACATCCACATTAGTGTAGTTACCAATCTCTTATTTTTCTTTCTCTCTTTTATTTTCTTCTTTCTTCTCTTTGCTCTATCTTGAACCTTTAGTGCCTGAAAATGTTCTTCTCACGTGCATGTACAAATAAACTTTTCATTTTTCTTGTCCATTGTAAAAAGGGTGTACCCATTTAGACAAAGGTCTAAATAAACTTGCGGTAATATCACGCTAATTCCATTAAACTTCTGAATTCTACTGGTGTCTTTACTCTCTCCAACTCCCTAACCGCTTTGATTTCGGATCTGAAAGTCGCACTGGAAAATAACTTGATCTAATAGGAATTGATTACCATCTAACTGACTAACAGTTGCTAAAATTAATCAATTAACTCTCTTTAATTGATCAATTGAACCAAGTAATGACTAGCTAGATCAATTGAACCAAGAAATAATAAATTACTAAAGAATGATCCATATCATCATAATTAATAATCCAAATATCTCATTACATAAACATAATAATGTTGTCTCTAGGGCACACACACTAACACATTTACCATATGTCGGATACTTTTATTCGTGAGTCTTCCGGTATGTTAGGTCCATAATCAACTATAGTGGGGAGGGGGGTGAATACAGTTTATGGAAATAATTCAACAAAGCTTCAAATATAATCAACAGTTCTTATATTAACAGATAAAAACTAATTATAAATGTACTCTCTCAAAAGGATGAACAAGTATCCTTGAGAGCTGCTCGGTTATGCGAATGATATAATAATGTTCGCAATGCTTATATCATGAATCTAATATGTGCTTTATATAGAGCACAGTTACACAATCATTAAGAAATCCTATTCCATTGCAATAAGGAAACCTGTTACATATCCATGTATTATTGTTTCTCAGATAAAGTTTTTTACCGCCGAGAATTCCTACTTTCCTTTTCCTCCTTGAATATCTACTAAAGTGACAAATACTGATAACATCATCTACTGATCATCAAGTATTGATGATGTCACTCTTCAGTAAATGCTGATATAAGTCCAAATAAGAGCTTCTGATAGTTTCTGTCCAGATTGAAGGGTTTCGAGCACATAAACACAATGGAAACAATACTTAAAAATGTGAAAAACCAGAATTTTCGAAACCCACCGCAGGATCCATGCGAAAAACAAATATTTAATTAATAGATCAAATTATTTATCTTAAGAAGCTTTACAAATTGGTTGAATAATGAAGATCCTAAGATTGTTCAATCACCATGTATCCCGCTCTCGTGATCTACGCTCTATCGGTATCCACACGATTGCTTGAACTCAAGGATTGGATGTGTAATAGCACAAACTCGTTTCTTCTTACTCTCTCCATCTTCTCTTTTGGTGGCTAGGGTTTTTGGTAAAAGTCTTGCATACAAAATCAGCCACAAGAGATATTATATATAGAGTAGAAAAAGAATTATAACTCTTAACTAACTAGGAGTTATTATTAATTCGAAATTCCTATTTGTATAATAATTAAGTCAAAGTTGATTATTTAACAACAAAATTTTATAATTGATATTAGTAAATTCAAATATCATTATTTATCTAATTAATTAAGTCATACTTAATTAATATTATAAATAATTCGAACTACTTTAATTTAATTTAAATCCAATTTAAATTAAATAATCCTACAAGCATTCTTTG
The DNA here is from genome assembly GCF_009905375.1 of Apium graveolens. NCBI lineage: Eukaryota > Viridiplantae > Streptophyta > Magnoliopsida > Apiales > Apiaceae > Apium > Apium graveolens. Next base: position 164,992,320 of record NC_133655.1, read on the forward strand.
TTTGTGACCCTATAGGTTATTATTACGCTGGCAATGAATTTTAAATCTAATATAAAATCGTAAACACTGAGCGGCATCAAGTAATACATTATTGCTACACAAGTAATAATAATTGAATCGGTGATCGATTAAATCTTTCGTGAATAATGTACAATGTAATATAACCACTTTAATAAAAAATTATAGATTAAACTAGAGACATGTAATGTGTCATCCTCATCATAGTTAATCCAAGTTTCCTTGATCAATGAGTAGACTATCATATCAAATCAACATTTGAGTGTGGTCACACATTTCATAGTCTAGCTCGTACAAGAGGCCAATAATATTCCTCCTAAAATAGGAGGGCTAAATCCCATCTAGATCATTCATATTTCTCATACGATTCATTATATACCCAATGTTCACTTTTATCATTACCCGATCAAGGATAACTTTTAATGGAATCAATGTATATTAATTCTCGTACAGAAATATAATGACTTCAAGTCTAAGGACCATTACATCATTATCACTGTGAGAATTACTTATGACACAAGAGGCATGTAGAATCTCACATCGGGTCTGTCCAGCACCATGTACATTTACATATGCATGTATTTTTGACTTTAGTATCACTATACTTATGATCAATGAGATGTGATCATCAGTCAATGTTATTCCCTAACAATACAACAAGAATTACAGAAGGGGGGTTGAATGTAATTCTGGCTACTTTATTAGATTTTAAAATAATTCTAACTTAATATATATAACAGTGTTTGATTTAGCTAAATTACGGAATAGAAAGACAATTGAAATCAAAAAACTATGTAATAAAACACAAGATTTAAAACTTTCTGGTAGATTTGAATGTATCCATTTGAGATATATATTAGTTTGAGAACTCTGTGAAGCTAAAATGGCTTACAACTGCTTTACAAGTAAAACAAACAAACTACAGAGAGATTCTTGACAAGTAAAGCTTTTTCTATCTCCCTTCAAATATGTTTGTTTAATTGAGTTTATTCTACTAGCTACACTTGGTTTATATATCACCAAGTTTACATGACAATAATACAAGATAATAAAACAAAACATATATATTTTAACTCCATGCTACTTCACTATTATATTCCAGCATCTTTGAATAACTTTACAATTGTATGGAAATGGTAATGCTTCTTTGTTCTTAAATTTCTGCTTAACAGGCTGCCACATTCCTTTTACAAACATCCAACACATGTGACTGTGTTGTAACTGTCAACAGATATTTAAATTTGATCATTCGTCGGGTACATGCTTGTCATCCGTCGAATAGCTTGTTGATCATCCGTCGGATAGCTTGTTGATCATCCGTCGGGTAGCTTGTTGATCATCCTTCGGGTATCCTTGTTAATCATCTTTCGGGCGCTTTTCTGTCACTTGACTCTACTTTATTTATACATAATTATAAGACATCTTATATTTACAATTAGTCATCCTATTATGCATATCCACTAGTAGTTAACATGACTCATATACTCCTATAGAATCTACACAATATTGTTTACAGAAATGTGCTACAGGTCTTATTATTACATAAGCTACTCACTCGATGGATGTTAATCTGTCATCCGTCGGGACTGTAAAGTTTATCCGTGAGAACTATATTGGATCATCCGTCAAGTGCTACAAAATTCACTAAGTTAAATCTACTAAGGTGTTTTGTTTAGTTTATCATCAAGTTCACAACATATTCCTAACAATCTCCCCCAATTTATGTCTACTGGAATTATAGCCATAAATTAAGAGAAACTTGATGATAACAAAACACCCTAAAAATACAGATTGAAAAGTAGTAAATAGAACTGATAAGTGCTACAAAATTTATTGAAAATTGAACAAAGCAGAGTTTACAAAGAATTCTCACAATTAATTTTCAAGTTGCTCCTCTAGTCTGAGCAGATAAATCTATCACCTTGATTGTCTGGATTTCTTCCCAAGTCTCCTGTTGTTTTCCTCTATTTGATTCTGGAGTTGTCTGTGGAATTCAAGTTCATCAGCTTCTGAGAGATCTATCATTTATTGCATTTCCAGTAGAGTCTCATTATTAGAGATACTCAACTGGTCCTCCAATCTGAAGAATCTTCTAACTTCCTTATCATCCTTGAATTCCATCAGCCAATAAGGCCTCAAATGTACTCTCTTTCCTGTGAAGGGAATTGATAGAGTTTTTGGAAGTGCATCTTTGGCTTTATTACTCCTTAGCTCTTCTATCCTTTTTAAGACCAGTTTCCTTGTAGTTACATTGAACCCAAAGTTCTTCTTGAAGGATGAAAAGACTTTTATCAGAACAGATTGGCTTTCTTGAAGAATACTGTGAAGTGGCCATGTGATCTCTTTCCCTCCCTTATATTTGAATACCAGCCTTTCAGGAAGATGTTTGTGAGCATCAATCCCTCTTACTTCTTCCAATTCATCTAAGTAGAGGTTTATATCAGAGAACTCTTTGATATCACAGATATATAAAAGATCTCCCTTGTTGACTGTAGATTGAGATTTGGTTGGGGTCTTGGATATAAGAATCACAGGCTTCACTTTCTTGATTGCTCTAGTCTTTGTCTTCTTTAGCATGTTGAAGATAGGAAAATTCAGCTCAGGAATTGGCAAACTATCCCAGTCTATTGGCTCATCCTTTGGAATTATAGGTTCACCATGAATGTTCCTAGTTGGATCCACCACCTTGAATTCTTCATGTACCACTGGTGGCTTGGATGGCTGAGTTGTAGATGTAGACTGTTTGGGAAAGTAATCTTCCATTTCCTCATCACTCAAGTCCAATTTTCTTTTAGAGGGAAGCTTGTATCTGAATCTTCTTTTCTGTTGTAGTGCATCTTGCACTTTCTGATCTTGAGGTTCAGCAATTACAGATGGTTGTGTAGAAATCTCTGTTATAGTCTTCACAGCTTGAAGTTTGGCCAAGATAGCAGCTTGCTCCTTCTTTTCTTTGAGCTTCTTAGCATCTAAGGCAACCTGCTTCTTTTCTTGCCTGATTTTTTCCTTCTCTTCCTTCTTAGCTTCTACAAACAGAGGGTGTCCAGCCACCACACAAATTTCTTTACCATTTCTGTAGATTTTGACAATTCTTCTTTTAAGTGTTGATTCATTAGGATCTTTGAAAAATACAATTGACCTAACCAACAGCTTCTTCTCATCTGGCCTAGGTGTCTCAAACACAGTATCCATAGGATTTTTATCTAAGATCTTTGAATAGTTTCTTTTAGGCTTCAGGACCATATTTGCCTTTGGAGATTTGATGCAAGAAGTTTGACCCTTTTCCGGATAATTCAAAATCATATCATCTACATAAATCTGCTTGACTTGAGAATGATGATTAAACTATTTTGTCTAGTTTCTGAATTGGCCCAAATTTTTGTTGAATTTCTGCATCTATTTTTCTCCATTCATCATCTAACTCCTTCTCCACAGCTGCAACATCAAACATCTTGGGAATTGTCTTTGACTCAAGCTTAGCAGCTGCTATTTGGATCAGATCAATGTTGTCCAATACTGGTGGCTTTGGCAGAGTAATTTCTAGAATAATTACTTGGATGATTTGTACATTTACCACATGCTACCCCTCACTAGTTGGCTCTGCTTGACTGACTTGAATTACTGATTCCTCCCCCTTTTTGTTATCATCAAGTAGAGTGGAGGTAGAAGATTGTGCAGCCACCAGCTTTTGCAACAATTGATTTTGTTGTGCTTGATGAAGATGTATAGATGTTAGAGAGGCTTCCATTGCAGTCATCCTTGAATCCAGGGAATTCACCTTAGTGGCAAGATCAGAATTCTTCCTTAGCTGTCTTTTGATGTCAAGCATTGTTGCATCTGGAAGTTTAGCATTCAATCTTTCAGAGATATCCTTCTTGACTTGATCAATCTAAGTTTTGAGAGAAGTGACATCCTGATTGTATTCAAGACCCTGGATTTGATGCAATTGTAGAGATGAGATGTGCCTATAAGAGCTTCCTGGTGCTAGTATTTGTTGTGGATTGAAGAGCATTGTGTGTTTCTTGGATTTGATGGATGAGAGTGGTTTTGAAATGTTGAATATCACACTCTTTGAAGAATGCCCATGATGGAAGGCCAGATCTAGAGCTGGTGTCTGCTTCTCCCCCTATGTCCATAAGCTCTTCACTATCATCACCATCACCCCCAAAGAAATCTGCAGATTCACCAGTACCGTAGTCAACCTTATCATCAGCTCTAGGTGGCATGGCTGTGATGGCATCCTTTGCTCTTTGCATAGATTGAGTGGTGTGCACTAAGTTGAGCATCTTTTCAGCCTCCTCATTGTTGTGTCCAGCTAGAGTTTGATAAGCTGGAACAGGATGAGTAAATGTCTCAGCATCCAGGGAGATAAATTCTATGACAGCTTGATTTTCTTGCTAAAATAGTTTCTCCCTTTCTGTATCACTGACATTCATTGACTCACTAGCAATGGTGTCCAACCTTATGTCTCCAGTACCTACATTTCTCTCATGTTCTCTCTTTTGTTGCATCAAGGGCTCCACTTAGCTTCTCACCCTCACACCTTCATCTTCACCATCTAAGGTGGGACTCCCCTCACTTACTTTTGATAGTCCTGAAGAAATGGACTGCATAGGTTGTAACAACCAAAATTCGGGGTCAAGATTTAGTGTCACTAAACAATCTTTATATAAAATACAGTAATAAATAAATAACCCCTTAAAACCGGATCGTTCACAGGTTATGGTATGAAACAAGAATCTAACCTTCTACAACTCACAACAACTGGAATACAACTTTAAATACCTTTATACTAATGCTCTTGTCTTATTCTTCTAACATCTTCGACCTCTTGCAATGGAGATTTTTCTAACTTCTGCTGTCTATCAAAGTTATTCACTTTTATCCTTATCTGTTTCTGGAAGAAATAAGAATTTACAAAGCAAGAGTGAGCCAAAAATGCCCAGCAAGTATATAATTGAGTTTAAAGCATTAACATCAAAGGAAAATTTTATGGACAAAAGCTTTAAACAATTTTAAATTATTTTATTTATTTAAAGGAGTTGAGCGAATAGGAACGAAGAAATAATTGCAGTATTTTAAAAGAAAGTTTAGGAATACTTGCCTCAATTGATAATCCTCTGATCTTTAACTATCAGTCATATCACTCAGTCTTGATGTATCTGTATTTCCCTTGACAGGCTACTTGACCTTTCTTATCCTTCACCATTTCAGGTTTATCCCTAATTTGAATCCACTCATTTCACTATTACACATAACCAGTCTTTACTTGTATAATCTCTGTCTGGCTTTGAATGCTCGAACTATGTGTGTCTATCATAAAAGATACCATTCAACCATCTGATAATATATTACTATCTATTTTACGCGTATTCTTATCGTCTACCCACCCGTTAATAACAGACAAGGGTCATATTTTCATCAGATAATGTCTAAAGGACACGTTGACTCATAATTCACATAACACGTATACATAAGGCACATAATCATATTATTCATATAACACGTAGGCACATTATTCATGTAGCACATAAGTTGAATTGTCAAAAGGTAGGTCTCGATACGTTCAGAATTGAAATCGGGTCAAAAGAGTATTTAAAGATCAATGATTGACTTAGAATGATTCACAAACAAACGACCTTTTGATACAAAAGATTTTAGGTTTCAAAAGTATTTTTATTGAAAGCATGCATTTTTCCGAGTCTAGATGCATTCGTTTTGTATTAAACGGACGAACGGTCAATTTATTATGAATTATATAAGAATAATTTAATTAATAATTCAATTAATTAAATTTTAAATGCCTTTATATAATTTCTAAAAGTTTAAAAATAATTTTTAAATTATTGTTGGGCTTAAATATAAATAATTATATTTTATTTAACTATTTATTGAATTAATTAATTAATTAAATGAATTAATTAATTAATTAAATCCATAAATAATTAACTAAAATAAATTATAAATAATTAAATCAAATTTAGATTTTTGAAAATAATAAAAGAAAATAATTTCCTAGAATTTAAAATAATTCAGCTAATTATTTAGAATAATTAACTGAATTTCTTTTGAATTTAAAATATACTTTTAGAATTTATACATGATTTTTGAATTATTTTTAAATCAGAAATTCAGAAACATAATTTGGAAATAGAATTGGGGAAAAAGGGGATTGAAACCGGGTCAATCACATCCAAATTGGGTAGGGTCAGCCGAAAACGGGGCGCTATGAACCCGTCAGAATTCTCCCCAGAATCCGACGACCCGCCTGATTCCGGTGAACTTCCGACGGGACAATTAAAGGCTCGTTTCAAGACAACCTTCGATCCCAATTGATTCCATAGCTACCCAGATACTCAACGGAATCACAATCATCAAGAAATGGTTTACCGAACGATCTTTCCGGCCAAAAGCTCAGAACTCCGGCCAAGCAAATCGGAAAAATCCGATTTCACCAAAACTCAAGCCAAAATTAACGAATTATATGGGGAATTAAAGCCTGAATCACGTACAAACTATCTATGGGTTTAATTATAACCAAATATCAGTCAAATTCAAGAACAATCGAATAGAAATTAGTAAACATAACTCGAATTCGATTTCACTTCTCCCGGGGTTATAATTAGCAATTATATATACCAATCAATTGCAAATTTAACACTAAAGCTTATTCAAGCATCAAAATCAACAAACGATTCCAGAATCAAAGATCCCCAAATTCGAGCATAAACCCTAAAATTACGAATTAAAAAATTACCTATCGTTTCATGATTCTGATAATGGATTATGAAAGAACAGATCAAGGGCTTCGTTTTGGTTACTAGAACATCGAAATCTGAAGTCGACATCACCTTCAAATTGGAGTTTGATTCTCAAGAACACCAAGAACAATTTTTCAGAGAATTTCTTGATTTTTAAAATATTTCTTTGAATTTTGTATAATTAAATAATAATTAAATAATTGATAAATGATATTTATAGTTATATAAAAATAATACCAGTTGGATCGTATTGGATCGTATAAGTAACTGCAAGAATGATCCAATTCGATACCTGTTTTGGATAATTATTAAAATCGGGCTTCTTATAAAATACTTTATACGAAAATAATGTGATAATATCTCGCCTTTTGAAAATACGGATTTTTATCGTTCTATAAAATGATTGACGTATCAAAAATTTCACGCCAGGACTCGTACAGATCAAACCGTACCCCGGATTGAAAAAGTCAAAACATGAAAAGTGTTCAGAATTATCAGATTAGGTTAGGAAGGAGTTTTCGGAAGAGTTTCGGGTTGTAAAAATGCAAAAACGGTTGAAGTGGGACGATTTCTGATTCTAAAAGTAATTTTATAATTACGTAAAAATAATCATTATTAATTCTATAAATTCTTATAAAATTATATAATAATTCAAAAATTACCTGAAAATATCAAAATTATCTATATTTAATTCTGCATAATTAAAAATTAAAATATCCTAATTTTATCAGATATCAACACCCAAATATTAATATCAATCATCAAATAATTTACTAAAATTCACATAATAATCACACAATAATTATTTATTGATAAAAATAATTACATAATATTTCTCGGACGTTATATAGGTTCACTCAATTTCTCTCCTTTTGCCTGGGAGCAATATAGCCTCTCACTCAATTCACTCCCTGCCCTCAGTCCTAAGAGTAATTGTACTACTACTAAGTCATCTGCACTTGTGACAATTGCAGGCATTTGAAGTTGTACAGAGACTCCCGACGGATGAGGAATATCCATCGGGATAGTAGTTTGGCTAGCCGACGGATGACTGCTGTTAGGCACATCCATCCGGATACAATCACTACTCGACTAATGAATAATATCCACCGGGATAAAAGAAATGAATGAGTTTGGAGTGGAGACTATTGTAGACTATGTGCAGATTGATGAAAATTTGGGCACAGATGTCTCAATAGACTCGGAAAGAATTGGCAAGTGAGCCAATAAATCATCTAAAAGATGATGCTCACTTGCATGGATTTTTGGGTTCTCCAAAAGAGTTAAAGATGGAGATTTGGAAGTGATGTATTAATCATGTCAACATCCAGTGAGTGTATAACGACTCGTACATTTCTGTAATATTTAAATGTGTATTTACTAAATAATTAAATAAATAAATTATGTGTATGGGTTTTGTCAGCTGAATATTATTTTTGTTAATATTTTATTAATTATGTGTAATTGTTGGTGTTCGAGGATAATTTGTGTAATTAGTTGTGAAGCTGGGTTGTTTTGTTTTTGTATTTAAAGGTGATTATATTCAAGATTTATTTTCATAAACATGGGGATTATCTCTAAAATTATTTTTATTGCTTCATAATTTTATTAATTATTTTTAGGAGTTTTTAAAATTGAGAAATCAATATTTTATTGATTATTTACCCTTAAATGATTTTCTGATTATATTTATTTGTAAAATCCGTATTAAATCCAGAAAAGTTTCAAAAATTATGAAACTTATAATTAATCAAGTTTGGAATATTCTGAGAATTTTAAAATTATTTTGGTAATTTTTGGGATAAATATCACTTGCGTGTTGTTTCGTTTATTCGTTAAAAACGGGTATCTATTGTGTTTCAAAAATTATTTTAAAATTTTGAAAATTCTATTTTTATTAATTTTTAATTATTTGTGATATTTTATAAAATATTTTATTAATGCTCGGGTTTTAATTACCCGTGAATTGCTCGTTAAAGCTAAAATGCGGGTTAGATAAATTTTGTTGCGGGGTTTATTTGAATAATAAAAAAAATAAAACAAACAAAAAGGGGGGGCTGTTCCATTCGGGTATAATCTGTCTTCTTCTCCAATCTCTCTTTCGACTCTCTCTCTCTCTCTCGAGTATACTTTTCTCTCTCAATCTCCCTCACTCTCTTCTCTTTTTCTCCTCTCCCTTCTTTCTCTCTTGTTCTCTTGGCTCAGGTGAGTTTCTGGGGTGCCGTCGTTTCTTTCTTTTCCGGCCACTGGTTCTATTTTCCGATTCAATGCTCCGGTCACCTCTGTTTTAATTACGATTATTCAGTTACTTGTGGATTATATATATATATACACGTATATGTGTATATGTGTATATGTGATTCAGGGTAGTTGTTTGTGACGGTGTTGCTGCCGCCTCTCGGATTTTTCCGAGAGGAGTGGTGGCGCGTGTATACTCACATACGTTACTGTGTTTCCTTCATTTACTTGGTTACCCTGTTTCCCGGCCGCGCATATGCGCGTGGGTCGGGGTTATGATGAAACCTCTGCCTGTAATTGTCTTTTAATAAAATAATATATATATTCGACCGAAATTATTTGATGATTTAATCGAATAATATTTTAAGAGTTCAGGTATTAAATCGGTGAATATTCACGTTGGAAATCCAATTTATTCGGTATACCCGCGAATTTTACCGCCGTCGGCAATTAGTTTCGGTGAGCCGACGGTGGACTATGATGATATAATCTGAGTCCTAAATTTATTAAAATAATTATTTGGTTACGTTTATTATTGAATACTGATTGGGATTGTAAACTTGGATTGATTGGAATTGTTGTGTCGATATGAGATCGACTAGTAGTTCGATAAATAGCGGAAGTGCTGCCCGATTTTCGAAAAATATAAAGTTTAAAAATTACGGGAACTTATCCTGTAATTATCGGACATATCAGTCGAGTCTATTTTATAATATATATATATATATTCCTTATAATTATTATATATAACTGTAAATAGATAAATTATGACTGGGTAAAATATTTTGCAAAAAGTATTGTATAACCCTATTTTTCCTGCACCGTTAGCAAAACGTACGTTTTAAAATAAAACCGATAACCCTAATTTCGTAAAATAACAAATGTACCTATTTTCTGAAAAGGAACACCGAACCGACTTTCGAAGATACGAACCCTAATTGATATGTGTATTATTATATTGAGAATGTTACGAGTCGGGTTTGTTAACGTATGGGTAGATTGTTAGCGAGGATAGTCAAGCATATTCGGACATCTAATTTAGGGTATTTCGGTTCCTGTAGGTTCCAGTCGAAATCCTTAGCATCCCGGTCAGTGCAAAGCCAGTCAGAAATTATTGTTAAAGCGTAATAAGGCAAGTACCCTGACCATATCTTTATGGTTCAGCATATATGAATATACTGTTGTTTTATTCTCGTAGTGGAACAGAACGATTTAAGTTACGTATCCCCTGGGTTTCATATTGTCTTGTAACTTGTGTTTTGGGGGAAAAGTAACTTCTTAAATACCTATCTCTAAATTTTAAATAAAAACGAAAATGTTTTGGAAATGTGCTGCGATATAATTGTTTTGACAAGAGATAGGTAAGTGATTTGGAAAACTGGATAAAAATGATCAGATAATTGGATGAGTGTGCGCAGGAGGCCCGTAACGGCCTGGAAGATAGCGTAAGAGGCGAAGTGGTTGTGTACCCTATTATAACCACTAGCCCGGCGTAACAGGGACCTAGCTAGTCTCTGAGTTCCGGAATAAATTTCATAGGATAGCCAAAATAGAGTTATCCTTTGGAGGTAGCCTGATCAGCTGTCTCACCAGGGATCATCCAACACTTTTATATCTGAGCAAATGATTTTGAAGTTCCCGGAGAGGAACAAGTTTTATGGGTCCTGTGATGGGACAAGTTTTATGGTTCTCATAACGGAACAAATGGTTTTATGGGTCCTGCGATGGGACGTATGATTTGAAAATGAAAGTAGCATGCTAAAATTTAACTCTGGTATTTACACAGCACAGTTAATAAAATTTTTAGAGAGCATGCTAGCTATTAAGATCCGGTTTTCAACAGTTTATCAGTTTTCATCTGTTTACGCTTGGTTTACATGTTTTCTACTGGCAAGTTGTGATTTCTGTTCCTATAATTGTTTAACATAAATTGTTTTAATTAATATTCATATAGTGGTACTGTTGGGCGAATGATCGCTCACTCTTGCAAATATGTTTGTATATTTTCGCATTGCAGATGCCTAGGAGATGTTGCTATCTTGGTAAGGGCCAGTTTCCAGTTCTTCCTGTGTTGAGCTCCTTTGAGTGTCTTGAGTTTGACCAAGTGTGGGTTGTGAGTTGCTGTAGAATAATAGTTATGTTAGGTTGTTTAAATAAGTTGGGTTGTAATAAGTGTGTAACCTAAATTATACTTGAACCTGGAAAAGATCTTGTGGAAGAATTGTTTATATTGAAATAAAAGTAAGTTGGTTGTATTATAGTTGTAGCTTAAGGGTATTAGTGACGTCAACTCCTAACCCGGGGTTGAGGTCGTCACAGAGTGTGTGGGTGAATTTGGTGTTTCAGGTGCTTCAATAATTAAAGATTTTGGATTTGATTCCACATTTATTGGAGCCACATCAATCTGACTTTGAGATGGTACAGTGACTGGGTCTTTGGCTCCAGTTTGCACTGTGTGTGTTCCCTGTGCATCCCCAAGGGTTTTTGATCTTTTCTTTCTAGCATAAGTTTGTGGTGACCTTGTGTCCCTAACCCTCTTGGCCTGTGCTCCTGATTGGGAGCTTATTTTAATTGTAACATCCTTTTGGGAGGATGAAACTAGAATTGAGCTTATTTTCTTATTAACAACCATAGTTTATTGGGAAACTGTGGTGTGGCTAGGCTTGGGTACATTAATCTCACCAGCCTTATCCTTAGGGTTTCATTGATTTTTACCCTGCCCCTCACCTTGCTCACTCTCCTTCACACTCCCCTCCTTGTGTTTAGTGGTTTTTATAACTGATTTCTTTTGAGATAAACCAGACGGGGCTTTCTTAGCTTTGGATTTTGAAATTTTTATTTTGGTAGCTTCGGTAGACATCTGTTGGGTCATTGACACAGATGCCATAGCTACACTTGAAGGCAAAGAAATGTGTGAGGTTGGAAGAGTGGAGATAGTGGTGCTTACCTCACTTACCTGAGGTCCCCCCGTGATTGGGAAGTAGTAGAGGGGCACCTCTTTGTGGTGACTTGGCCAGTTGAGATCAGCAATGACTCTCCTTTCTTGAACCCAACAATTCAGCTTGTTGGTTGGGTTCTCAATAACAATATTCTCAATAAGATGGTTAGCAAGCATCATAAATAATCTAGCATAATAGACACTTTTACCTCTCTTATTAAGTTCTCCTAACTTATAACCAAACTCAACCATGATCATGTCACTGAGATTAAAGTATTTATCAGTAACTAGCATGTAAAGCATGTTAAGCATGGAAATATTAACATAATCAAAATTGCTAATTTTACCAGAAAATACTTTGGTTACCACATCACTCAGATAGATCCATTCCTTTCTAAGACCTAGGCTCCTAATTTCACTTAACTTAAAAGTAGAAAGTGCACAACCCATAGAATTTAGCATGTTAACTATATCAGTATCTGTGTGTGGAACAGTAGCAGTGTTATCTGGAATTCTAAAGCATGCTTGATAATGTCACTATTAATGCAAAACTGCTTACCTTCAATTGTAAAAGGTATGGTTTTGTCAGATGAGTTGTACAGGGAAGTTGTCCATATCTCCTTCACAACTTCACAGTAGATTGTGGGTGATTCCAGCATAGCATAACTGAGTTTACAGCTCTTCATAAAGTCCGTCATCTTGTGAAAGTCTCCAAACTGTGGAATCTCTTTATTCACAAGAGCTACAAAGTTGTTCTTTTCATAGATATAACCAGATTAAGACATGATTTTGACTACTGGTGCCATTGTTAGAGAATGAGAAATTTGGAGAGAGAATATTTGCTTTGGAGAAGAAGGGGAGTTAGAGCAATTTATTTGAGAATGATAAAAGAACAGAATAAAAATTAATTCTGCTTTTATACTATCTCGGAAATAAACTGTCAAAAATAATAAAGTGAAGTGAAGTAACCAATCAAAATAGCCCAAAATAGCCATTTTAAAATAAATAAACTGTAAAAATTCGGCCACTTATCTGTCGCGTTATACTTACAAACTGTAAGTATACTCGATGGATAACGTTCAGAGTTTTTTAACAGCTAAGATTGAGACAATTCGACGGATGAGGATAAATCAATTATCCGCCGAGTCATAAAATAATCCACAAAAGTAATTGATTTTTATTAACAAATAATATTCCGACGGATGATCAAACTCGATGGATAATGAACATCCGTCGGGATGTAAATTTTAACTTAGCCAAAATTTCATCTATTATAGAAAAATCAATTAAGTTTCTGGCTGCATTAAAACTTGCAAACATATCTAAAATGATTCGAGAATAATTAAGCATACCTAGCTCACTTACCAACCTTGAAAAGGTGGATTCATCAAGTGGCTTGGTAAAGATATATGCAAGCTGTTTTTCACTTCGAACAAAATGAAGTTCCACAGTACCATTCATCACATGTTCCCTAATGAAGTGGTACTTGATGTCTATGTGCTTTGTTCTTGAATGTTGTACTGGATTTTCAGTGATGGCAATTGCACTTGTGTTATCACAGAAAATGGGAATCTTGTCCACTTGTAGACCATAGTCCAATTGGTTTTTCATCCACAAAATCAGTGCATAGCAACTACCATCAGCAATATATTCAGCTTCAGCTCTGGAAGTAGAAACTGAATTTTGCTTTTTACTGAACCAGGACACAAGCTTGTTCCCTAAAAACTAACATGTTCCTGTTGTACTTTTTCTGTCTATTTTACAACCTGCATAATCTGCATCTGAATAACCAGTTAGATCAAAACCAGAATCTCTAGGGGTACCAAATGCCAAGTTTTGGTATTCCCTTGAGATATCTGAAAATTCTCTTAATAGCTACTAACTGAGATTCTATAGGATCAGCCTAAAATCTAGCACAAAGACAAGTAGCAAACATTATATCAGGCCTACTAGCTATTAAGTACAGAAGTGAGCCAACCATGCCCCTATAGCTTGAAATATCCACAGACTTTTCAGTAGTATTTAATTCAAGTTTAGTTGCAGTGGCCATGGGAGTTTTTGCAGATGTGCAATCCATAGATCAAACTTCTTTAAAAGATCATGAATATATTTAGTTTGACTAATAAATATTCCATCACTAACTTGCGTAACTTCTAAACCAAGAAAGTAAGTTAGTTCTCCCATCATGCTCATTTCATACTTACTTTGCATCAATTTGGCAAACTTTTTGCAAAGTTTTTCATCTGTAGAGCCAAATATAATATCATCTACATAAATTAGAACAAGTGTACTAGAGCCATTAACATTTCTAAAGAATAAAGTTTTATCAACAGTACCTCTTGTGAAGTGATTTTCCAAAAGAAACTTTGATAAAGTGTCATACCAGGCTCTAGGTGCTTGCTTCAGTCCAAAAAGTGCTTTCAAGAGATAATACACATATTCTGGAAAATTTGGATCTTCAAAACCAGGAGGTTGACTGACATAGACTTCCTTCTCCAAATCTTCATTCAGAAAAGCACTTTTGACATCCATTTGACAGACCTTGAAATTGGCATAGGCTGCATAGGCTAAGAAAATTCTGATGGCTTCAAGTCTTGCAACAGGAGCAAAGGTTTCATCAAAATATATTCCTTTTTATTGACAGTAGCCCTTAGAAACCAATCTAGCTTTGTTCCTGACCAATATGCCATTTTCATCCATCTTGTTTCTAAATACCCATTTGGTACCAATTGGATTCTTTCCTTTAGGTTTGGGTACCAGCTTCCATACCTTGTTCCTTTCAAATTGGTTTAGCTCTTCCTGCATGGCTAAAATCCAATCAGGATCCAACAAAGTTTCTTCTACCTTCTTTGGTTCTTCCTTAAAAAGAAAGCTGCTATATAGACATTCTTCTTGAGTTGCTCTTCTTGTTTGAACTCAAATGGGTGATCTTTAGTCCATTTTCTTTATTAAGGTAGATTAGCTCTAGATGAAGAGGCCTCAATGTTGTCTTGATGTGTGAATGAGTTTTGATTATGAGAAACTCCCCCTGAGTTTGTGAATCTTTGATTTGAGAAAGGGGAACTTTATGTAGGTGATCTATTCTGACTTTTAGCTTCTCTTAATGTTCCGACAGATGATGCACTTTGTGTCCCGACGGATAAAGCTGATTGTGTCCCAACGGATAAGGAAGATTGTCTCCCGACGGATGAAGCATTTTGTAACTCGACAGATATTGAATTATGTGCTTCATTAATTGTAGACTTTTCTGCATTATCCTTATTCACTATTTCTTGATCACTATCATCATCACTGTCATCACTAACAATCTCCACATTATCAAACTTGAGGCTTTCATGGAAATCTCCATCTTGTAGTCCTTCAATCTTTTTATCATCAAACACAACATGTATTGATTCCATAACAATGTTGGTTCTCAGATTGTAGACTTTATATGCTTTTCCCACAGCATATCCAATAAAAATTCCTTCATCTGCTTTAGCATCAAACTTTCCATGTTGATCAGTTTGATTCCTTACGATATAACATTTACAGCCAAAGACATGAAGAAAATTTAGAGTTGGTTTCTTATTCTAGAACAATTGGTAGGGTGTCATGCACTTTACTTGATTAACCAAAGAGATATTCTGAGTGTAGTAGGCAGTATTCACAATTTCAGCCCAAAAATATGTTGGTAACTTTGATTCTTCGAGCATTGTCCTTGCAGCTTCAATAAGGGATCTGTTCTTTCTTTCCACTACTCCATTTTGTTGTGGAGTTCTTGCTGCAGAAAACTCATGCATAATCCCATTCTCTTCACAAAATGATCTCATCATAGAATTCTTGAACTCAGTTCCATTGTCACTCCAGATTCTTCTTACTTTAAAATCAAGATGATTGTTGACTTGCCTTATGTGATTGATGATGATTTCACTAGCTTCATCTTTAGACTTTAGGAAATATGTCCAAGAGAATTTTGAGAAATCATCCACAATTACTAGGAAAAATCTTTCCTTGAGATGGACAACACATTGACTGGTCGAAAAAAATCCATGTGTAACAATTGCAAAGGTTCTTCAATTGTTGAATCAAGCTTCTTTCTGAATGATGCTTTGATCTTCTTTCCTTTCTGGCAGGCATCACACAATCCATCCCTAGTCAACTCCACTTGAGGAATATCTCTAACCAGTTCTTTCTTGACAAGTTCATTCATGGTATTGAAGTTTAGATGGGACAACTTCTTGTGCCAAAGCCAACTTTCATCTTGACTTGCTTTACTGAGAAGACAAGTTACTGATTCTGCATTTGATGAGTTGAAATCAGCTAAGTACACATTTCCTTTTCTCACTCCAGTAAGAACCACTTTGTTGCTCTTTTTGTTTGTTACAACACAGGCTTCTGAATTGAAGGTTATTGAGTTTCCCTTATCACAAAACTGGCTGATACTCAACAAATTATGCTTGAGACCGTCCACTAGGGCAACCTCATCAATGATGACATTGTCTTTTAAAATCAAGCCATATCCCACAGTATAACCCTTATTGTCATCTCCAAAAGTAATACTTGGGCCATCTCTTTCCTTGAACTCAGTGAGCAGGGTAGATACTCCAGTCATGTGCCATGAGCAACCACTATCCAGATACCAAAGATTCTTTTTGTTTCCCTGCACACATCAAAATCAAATCAAGTTGATTTTGGTACCCAAGTTTCCTTGGGTCCTGCCTTGTTAGCTTTCTTCTTTGGTTTCTTAGGTTTGATCTCATTTGACTTGGGAATTTCTGATTCATCCTTAGTCATTTGAGTTGAACCTTTGAAACCAGTCAGTAGAACAGAATTATCATGCACATTTTGATTACAGGGAAAGACATGCTATTTGAAAACATATTATTCCAATAAGGCATGCTAAATGGCATTTGAGGCATACTAAATGCAACATAATAAGGATTAGGTGCAAATGGCATGTTAGCAAATTGTGCATTCATATTCTGAGCAGACATATCATTCATAGGCATGGTAGGCATGGCAGTCATGTTGGGAAAAGAAGAGGGTGCAGACATGGAAGTAGGCATAGAAAGTTTGTAATTAACAGACAAATGATTAACACTACCACACTTAACACAGATTTTTTGGGTGCATATTTATCAGGTGTGTAGTTGTTATGTTTGTTAATTCTTACTTTCCCATTTGTATTATTTTTCTTTTTAGCTTCTGCTTTAACCTCAAACTTTTCTAATTTGTCATTTAATTGCTTAATAGACAAATGACCAACATTAACTTTCTTTTCCTTCTTGACTTGATTCTCCTGGAATAAAGTTCTTAGAAACCGATCCATATTTCTCATTCAACTTAGCTAGCTTAGATTTGCTAATAGGTTTACTCACAGCCGATGAATGTGGCTCCTTGTCACTCGACGTATAATCCTTTTGATTATCCGACGGATGATTTTCATCATTCGTCGAGTCCACATCTATCAGTAGTCCTTCAACCAAATTGGACTCAAGCTTCTCTTTACTCTTCTTCCAGGCTGCATCACAAAAGGACTCAATACCTTGAACTTTGGTGATTTGAGCATGAACATCTCTGGATGATTTCCATGTCTTAATCACTTCATGTTCTCGTTCAAGCTGCTTCCTTAAAATCTCTTCTTTCTTCAAGGACTCATTTAATTTATCCTTAGCAATCTTACACTCAATTCTCAATTTTTCAAATTCAATAAACTGAGACTCTAGCACATTATTTCTCTCACTTAAAAACAAATTGTTTTCTTTAATTTTAGTATTTTCCTTAGTGAGGGACTTAAGAGTAAAACGCAAGTGATATAGTTCTGTGGACATATTATTTATTGCATCATTACACTCAGCTTTAGAAAAATGTGCTAGGTTAGTGGTGATTACCTGATTACTTGAAGAACTTGTTTCTGTTTCATCAGATTTGGCCATTAGGGCTAGATTGACATAGTTTGTTTCTTCATCTTCATCCAAACCATCTGCATCCCAGTCATTCTCCTGTGTGATGAAAGCCCTTTCCTTTTGTTTGAGAAACTCAAAGTATTTCTGTTTATAATAAATAGGCTCAAACTTTTTCTTGCTAGAATCAGACTTTCTACATTCACTTGCAAAATGCCCTGCCAAGACACATTTGAAACATTTGAATTTGGATTTATCCACCATGTTTCTACTTGGCTTGGCTGCTCCAAAATTCTTTTTGAATTTGAGCTTGGCAAATCTTCTAGACAGGAATGCTAGATGTTCATCAATTTCATCCATGTTATCATGGCTCAGGTGATCTTCATTTTCAGTTACGAGCCCTTTGCCCTTGCTTTCACAGACCTTTGATGTAGACTCAACAACTTCAACCTTCATCTCTTTCTCTTTCTCCAATTCAGCAACCAGTGCTATGGACCCTCCTTTCTTCCTTCCTTTCTCCATCCTCTCATCCTGCTCTATTTCAAGCTCATAGGTTTTCAGGATGCCATCCAGTCTCTTGAAGGCGAACTCCTTGTAATCCTGTGAATTTCTCAATGAGACTGTCATTGGCTTCCACTCCTTTGGAAGAGATCTAAGGAACTTGAGGTTAGAGTCTTTTATTTGATAGACTCTTCCATATAACTTCAAAGAATTTAGTAGCTTTTGAAATCTACTAAAAATATCAGTGAGAGATTCACTTTCTTTACAATGGAAGTGCTCATATTGCTGAATCAGTAGCTGCATCTTATTCTCCCTTACTTGCTCAGTACCATCACAAATAATCTGGATTGTGTCCCAAACCTCTTTAGTTGTTTTGTAGTTAATGATATTATCAAACATATCACCATCAGCTCCATTGAACAATACATTCATGGCCTTCTTATCCTTCCTAACTTGCTCAATATTAGGGTCTGACCATTGATGCCTAGGTTTTGGAACATATGGCTCATTGCCCGTAGCAGCTCTCATTGCTACATGAGGACCTATCTCTATGCAATCCACATAGGCCTCATCTTGAGAAAGAAGATGTAGGTGCATCTTCACCTTCCAATGGTGATATTTATCTTTGTCCAGAAATGGAATTTTGACTCCAACATCCTTCTTGTTCATCTTGCTAATTGTTATGATCTTTACACTCTTTGTACTTCAAAAGCTTGCTCTGATACCAATTGTTATTCCCTAACAATACAACAAGAATTACATAAGGGGGGTTGAATGTAATTCTGGCTACTTTTTTAGATTTTAAAACAGTATTAACTTAATATATATAACAGTGTTTGATTTAGCTAAAGTGCGGAATAGAAAGACAATTGAAATCAAAACACTAAGTAATAAAACACAAGCTTTAAAACTTTCTGGTGGATTTGAATGTATCCACCAGATATATATATATATATATATATATATATATATCAATTTGAGAACTCTGTGAAGCTAAAATGTCTCACAGCTGCTTTACAAGTAGAACAAACAAACTACAAAGAGATTCTTGACAAATACAACTTTTTCTATCTCCCTTCAACTGTGTTTGCTTTGTTGAGTTTATTCTACTAGCTACACTTGGTTTATATATCACCAAGTTTACATGACAATAAGACAATATAATAAAAGAAAACATATCTAGTCTAACTCCATACTACTTCACTACTCCATTCCAGCATCTTTATATAACTTCACAATTGCATGGAAATGGTAATGCTTCTTTGTTCTCAAATTCCTGCTTAACAGGCTGCCACATTCCTTTATCAAACACCCAACGCATGTGACTGTGTTGCCACTGTCAACAGATATTTGAATTTGATCATCCGTCGGGTACATGCTTGTCATCTGTCGGATAGTGTAATAACCCCAATTTTTGGAATTTTTGAAACCCTTATGAATAGTGATTTTGCTGATTATGCTGAGTAAGAAAACTTTTCATACCACACTATGTAGGGGTTCTTTTATTGATCTTCTGAGATATTATTAGTACCCTATGTGGTATATAAGTGTATGTAAAGATCGTCAGAATCCAAATCCGAACACTTTGATTTTTCCCAAAAATCCACCAGATACCGAAAGAATTGAGTATAAGGTAACAGGAAAAAAGGATTTAAATTCAAGGATTATAAGAGAGGATCATAAAAGGAACATAATGAATTGAGAAAGGTTAAGGGAACCCAAGTAATAAGATCCCGGGTATGATCCCTCAAACGATAAACGCGAACGAAAGTTAAGCGAATCGTAAAACAAATAAGCGACCAAGAGACAAGCTTGTACAAGAAGCCAAGGATTGTGACATCATAAAACCACAAGACAAAGACATGTGGCAAATGGATGACATAAGAAAGGTGACATAAGCATGACAAGTGAGATTGTTTTGTTAGTTGATTTGTAGCCAAGCATTACATACCATGGTAAATTCTAAACTAACCAAGCTAACAAAACACCACACAAATACACCAAACAAGCAAAAAAAATTCATTTTCTCTCTTTTCTTCATGAAGCTCTCGGCTTCTTTCTTAAGAAATGGGAAGTCCAAGCTCCTCCACTTGCTAATGTACAAGGTAATTATCCTAGCTTCTCCTAGTTAAGTTACATACTTCCTAGGAATCTTAGCTTCAAAATCCTTTCCTAGCATTTCCTATAAATCATTCAAGAAGATGGTGAATAGTACTTTCTTGAAATTAATTTTTGTGTTCTTGATTTCTATGAAAGATCAAGCTTGTAGGAGGTGAGATTAAGGCTTCCATGGGCATTCCAAGGATCTTTCATGGATTAAAAGCTTCAAGGAAGGTATAACTCTTCATGATCTTAGTCTTAAGTTTTGTTTTTTGGATTTCCTAATGTTTAGATGATGGGTTAGTGTAATGGGTGTGTAATCATGTTTAGAGCTTTGTTTAGTAAGTGGTTTTGTTGATTTTGGAGTTAGGAGTGGTACTTGTTGGATTTAAAGTTCTTGGCCACATTTTTGACTTGGTTTAGATAAATAAGTTGAGATATTGAGTTATGGTTGAATGATATTGTATTCTGGTTGAATGATGGTGGAATGGTGATGATTGTGGGTTGTTAATGAATTGAATTGGAGTTGTACGAAATTGATAATCGCGTAAACATAGCCGTCGTAATGTCCGATTACCCTAGACTATTTTTGTTCTTAACATCAGGTCCCTAGAACTCACTGTTAGGTTTTGACCATTGCCATTATTAGATATTTCATGTTACGAGCTTCGTTTTGATATGTGGTTCGCTTGAATCCGATGTACGGTTTAGGAGAAACGACCGTTTTAAGTAACGGCATTTCGTGAACGAACCATTACCCCTCGTCTTACTTTGAAACCTTGGTTAAGGACTTTAAATGACTAATTGGGGTATGAAACAATTATGTTAAGTGGATTAGGCAGTTGGTAAGGTACTCGCGAAAGAATCGCCTTAAAACTCTTAATGGTTAATTTATTAAAAATGGTGGAGCCGAGGGTACTCGAGCGACTTAAGTGAATCATTAAGCGCAAAAGCGAACGTTAGGGCTCTAATTGGTTAAAGTCTAGTTTCTTTAGCGACCGGGGTTTAATTCCGACTTATGTTGTTGTTCATAGGTTATCGGACCCACTCTAAGCTTAAGTCTATCCGGGAACACTCATGCAAGTTTTCTACCCGTTATACTGTTGTTGTGATGTATATATGTATATGCATTATCTTGTGATAAGTGCATGAATGATATTAGCAAATCTTGCGATATATTAGAGCATGCTGATATGGTATAGATGCATGTCTCTTTCGTAATCTTGATATCTAATTGTTGATTCAAATGCTTATAAGTTGCATAATACCTATGCTAGAGATAAGCAGTAGTTGCGTATACCCTTAGTATAGGGGACCCAAAGGTGAACATATTTCTAAACCGGGAGTCGATGTTCCCGAGTATAATATATATATATATATATAGATATAGTTTTCAAAACTATTAATCGAATAAGGTTTATTCGATAACTTTATGTTATTTAATGAATATTATTTTGAATATTCATTTGAGGACATAAGAATCCTTTTATTTTATTTAATGAATATTATTTTGAATATTCATTCGAGGACTTAAGACTCCGTTTATTTTATTTAATGAATATTATTTTGAATATTCATTCGAGGACTTAAGACTCCGTTTATTTTATTTAATAAATATTATTTTGAATATTCATTCGAGGACTTAAGACTCCGTTTATTTTATTTAACGAATATTATCTTCAATATTCATTCGAGGACTTAAGACTCCGTTTATTTTAGTTAATGAATATTATATTGAATATTCATTCAAGGACTTATGACTCTGTTTATTCTATTTAATGAAAATTATTTTGAATATTCATTCGAGGACTTATGACTCAGTTTATATTATTTAATGAATATTAATTGAATATTCATTTGAGGACTTATGACTCCGATTATTTACTAATTAATATTCTGTATTTTATTAAAGAATAATGTGTCGATAATCAAACTTATTTTTTATTATTCAAATAAAGATAGTACTTTCGTATAAGTATATCTTTGGTTATTTAATATTCATTTCAAGTATGAGTTTAAAACTTCTACTTCGATTATTTTTATAAGGATTATCCTTCTGGGAATATTATTTAAACAATAATATTCAGATATTTTCTAATATATCGGGACTGATTTATTTCATTAAATCAGTATTACTCCAAACATTCTTAAAAATGTTTTCGAGTCTTCAAAATGATTTTAAAAGTTAGAGCGGATTCCAAAACTCATTTTTATATTTAAGATCCTCCTTTCAAAGGGGATTTAAATACTCGCTCAAAACCTGAGGGATCCGGCTCTGTGGTGTATTTTATATTCGCAACGAGGTTGCTGTTTTGGTAAATGAATTGATTACTTACCCAACGTTTGGGAAGTAAGTCCATCTATTGAGTCGGCATAAGCAACATGGGCTCAGTGGGCGTCCATGAAAGTGTAAGTGGCTCAGTGAGAGTCCATCAAATACATAAGTGGCTGAGTGGCAGTCTAGCATAAGGTCCTATTGCGGCCAGGGTGATGACCAGTGGGGAATTCGTCCATCTACTAGTAGAAAAGGTTACTTATTGGTACCTTTGCCTGATCAGCAAGATATCAGGTTTATGCCAAGGTTTTCTCCTTTCCAAATTCATTGGATATTACAACTCTGTTTATAATTTTCATAACAGAGGTTTTCAAGGAGTGTATGAAATATATATATATATATAGGTGTGTATATATATATCGGGACTTAATGAAGTATCTCGTAACTTCATTATTTATAATGATATTTCAAAGATTGAATCTATTCAAGTCTTATCTTGTAGTCTCATCAGTGTGATGAACTTTTGAAACTAATTATAACTTGAACGGTGGTAGTTCAAGTAGTATTCGGAAAAGATATAAGTATATTGGAGTATCTTGTAACTTCATCTTTTAAACTTATATCTAGTAAATGATTATCTTATGCATATCAAAGATTTTCAGAAAAACATTGAGACAAGGTTAGATATATGAGATCACCTTGCTACGATATTTTTATACAGTTATAAACTGGAACTCTGTGTATATTATACATGTCAGAGGATTTCAAAGATTGTGAAAAGTATATATGTATGTATATACTGAATATTTTGTGACTTGATCACGTTAAGATATCAACTTGGTTCATTTCTTTTTTACCAAGACTTTCAACCTTTATGCTCATATATTGTTAATTATTATACATATTATTTCGGTGGGCTTGTTGCTCACCCTTGCTTTCTACTTCATCACACAACAACAGATAGAAAAGATGAACAGGACCAAGCTTCCAATTCGCAAGCGGTTAGGAAACGTTCCGCAGTTTTGTAGAAGCATTGATGTCGCCGTAGCCGAGGTAGGAACTACCAATAGGCTAGGCTTTTAACTATTGATGAACCAAACTTATGTATATTATGAATTGTAATAATGGCAAAGAATATGTAAATTATTCAGAAACCCTTTTGAGGTGAAATGGTTTATAATTATGGAATAAAATGACTTGTGTTATTTTTGGTTTTCATCTCTGAGACTATAACTTGTGGTGTGTGTGTGTATATTGTGGGGTCACAGTACGTAGCAGTTGGTTGATTGTTAAGGTTAAGCATTGTTAAGGGAAATGGAACTCATGACAACCCGAATCCCCGACCCCGGATTTGGGGGTGTTACAGAAGTGGTATCGAGCTAAGCGTTATAGACCTCAGAGATGATGGGACGTTAAAATAATAAGATCACTAAGATAATAAGAACTCTTGCCAAGTTCATAGTCGGACTACCTAACGTAGTACTGACAGTTAAAACCCTTATGGGAACCCTTATAAATAACGTGATAGAAGCATAGTTCGTTATCGTATATGGTGGCTGGACTCCGAACCCTGAGGTTGTGGAGCAACAACGCGATGATGTTTTATTACTTATTGTAGATTAGATTGTGGATCCGATAGAGTGTCCTAACGCGGGACCGGATGATGTTAATATTGAGGATGTAGCGGTTGAGGATGTTGTCCCAGAAGGGATTGTTGCTGAGAAGGATCTCGTGGAGGATCCTAACAAGACTGAAGAGATAGTCGGTGAGGAATTTATAACCATGGTTAGGGCGACTACCAGAGGTAGGATTGGCCGGTCACTACCGAAGGTTTGTTCATGTTTATAAAGATAGTAGCCCCTTTAACGCGGCTTACTCGTAAGATTGAGAAGTTTGAATGGACAGAGAAACGCGAGAACAACTTTTAAGAACTAAAGAAAAGGTTGGTAACGGCCCCTATATTGGCGTTGTCGGATGGAAAAAGGAGATTTCGTGATGTGTAGTGACGCTTCACATTAGGAATTAGGGTGCTTCTTATACAGCACAACAAGGTAATCGCGTACGCGTCAAGATAATTAAGGGAATATAAAATTCGATATCCCCACCCATGAGCTTGGGCTCGTGGCAATAGTTTTGCCCTAAAGATTAGAGGCACTACTTATATGGACAAAAGTGCGAGATTTTCACACAGAAAGAGCTCAACATGCGCTAGAGGAGGTGGTTAGAGCTAATCAAGGATTACGATTATGAGATTCTTTATCATCCAGGGAAAGCCAAAATGGTGGCTAATGCCCTTAGTATAAAAGAGAGACTCAAGATGAAAATGTCTTTGGGAGAGTTGATAAGAGATTTTAAGAAAATGGAAATAGAAGTGAAGGTAACCGGAGCTGGTACCGAAAAGCTGTTTGAGATTGCAATACAACCCGAATTATTGGAGAAGATCATATTTTGCCAAAAAAAAGTGATGAATAGAGGCAGAGAACCAATGACCAGAGAAGAGATTAATACCTAGAAAGATGATGAGGGAATAATGAGGTATCCCTACAGAATTTGGGTTCCAAATGTTGAAGAGCTTAAGGACTGGATCTTAGATGAAAGTCATAGTTCGAGGAATAAGATTTAGGGCAAACCCTGAATGTGATAGTCAGGGAGGACGCCATCAAGGTAGAAGGAACCCATAACATAATGAACTAGAAAATGAGGATTTAAAACATGTAGGATGACTCCGATTATGGGGAGGATGAGAAAACATTTCATACTGAGAAAACAGAAGTCGAGCAAGATAGGGAGAACCAGGACGACACTCCTATAGGGAAATTCATGGACATGCCTAAAAAAACTTATACTTTTATTCCCAACCACCACCTTGAGGAAACAATGCGGTAGGAAATTCTTTCATGATCTTTAAGTCGCTAAGCTCTCAGAGTTGACCCAGTCGAGGCAAGAGCCTAGCTAAAGGAAATATAGGAATCATTTGAGATTCTAAATGATTGACGAATCACAAAAGACTATTTTTGTCACTTACCCTCCTAAGAGAGAGGCCACCCGTTGGTGAAAGGCAAGAAAGGCACGGAGCCAGAGGTTATAATAAATTG
Organism: Apium graveolens; assembly: GCF_009905375.1. Classification (NCBI taxonomy): domain Eukaryota; kingdom Viridiplantae; phylum Streptophyta; class Magnoliopsida; order Apiales; family Apiaceae; genus Apium; species Apium graveolens. The sequence continues at coordinate 165,018,128 of NC_133655.1, forward strand.
ATTAAAGTTCAGAAAATTGTTTTCGGGAAAGTACTTCCCAAGGTTATGGAGGTAGTGTAAAAGCTTTAGAGCCTGAACAAAAGCGGACGAGTATGATGAATTATGAACCTAAGTTGTAAAAGTTGTCAAGATTCGTTCTGAGGACACGAATCCAGAATGACGGGATGTTTAAAATCAATGCTTATGTTGTGTTAGTTCATGTAATGGTTGTAATAGAAATGAAAATAAAAGAATGAAAAGGGAAGGAGTGTAAAGGTATATAAAGGAAATAGAGTTGAGAAGTGATAAGGGAGTTAGGTATGGGAAACCCTAAGAAACCCTTGCAATAAATATAGAGAAATGTGTCATCATTAGCGCGATGGTGACTGATCATGAGATAAATTCAAGGTTTGAAGGCGTAAGCGATACTTATAGTTAATTCCCTTGAAGTTGAGAGTATTCGATGAAACTTTGAGATAGATCGATGGATTAATAAGGAAACACGGATGGACTGAGGAGACAGGATAACAAGAATTTAGGAAAATGGGATGAAGGAAGTGACCTTCAAGAATGTGAAGTATAAGACCGGTGGCTTGATACCCAGAAAGGGAGACGCCAGGTATGAAAGACATCCCAATATTGAGATGACTATTGAGATAACAACAAAAGTAAATAAGGAATTATTAAGAAGAAGTTCACGTTGAACACGACCAATATCTTCCAGAACATCCCTGTTGTCATTACCAAATTTGGAAAGAAAAGAGGGTAACCCTTGTTATCTTTTGAAGGCCATATGGGTTGACCTCAATTTGAATAAGGATGCTATCGTGAAATTGGTATAGACTATCGAGGTGGGAATGATTGAATAAGATAATCTATCAAGGATATATGACTTTTATCCATGGAAGGATGCAAGTACCTTTTTAAAGGTGGAATTAAGGATATAACTTCGATAACTTGAGATGAACCCTAGGGGAATGCATAAAGGTTGGCATTTCACCCTTAATAGGGACATTATGAGTTTGGGTAGTATGGAATGAAGGACTAAAGTAACAACAACCTTTAAAGATCAGTAGAGAAATTTTTCAAAAGTAAATAGACAATGGTTCTAGTATTAGTAAAGGGTATTTTTGATATACCCTGTATCTAGGGAATACAGGAGGAACGATTCAAGGATAACCTTAGAGGTTTTACAAGGAGAAAGGTAATATTCAAAATTCTCAAGAATAGAAATTTTGATAAAGGAAATATGACGTAATAAAAATAATGCCAAGTGGGGCACATGTTAAACCATGAAAAAGTGTAGATTAGACCCAACGAAGGTCAAGAATGGTGAAAACAAGAAGGACCCAAGATAAGAGACGTCCTAAGTTCGATCAGGAGTCAGTCGTGACAATGATTAATCTCTAAAGACTGAGGCAATAACTTATGGAAAAATGGTGGTATTTTTTTTTTACTCATCAGATTTTAAGGAAAACATCTTCACACAAGCAGTGATTGGAAATGAGGTAGAAAATTTACTTGGAGATCATTCAAACGACATTGATTGTAAGGAAATTTTACTATCAGGAAAGGCCAAAGAGGTGGCCGACACTTTAAGTGTAAGAGAGCAATTATAGGCGCTCATGCCAGAGGAATACAGTAATGATGGTTGAAGCCATAAAGGTTGTATTATGGTTTGGAAGATTGACATTCCTTCTGATGACTGTGCATTACCCAACCGTAATAGTAGTTGGTAAAGGTTTAATTCGTGAAATCGCCATGAGCGGGCAATCTATCTTAGAAGGTCCTATCTTGAGAATAATCCAGGACCATGTTTCAAAAAGGACTAAACGAACCTTTGAGTTAAGTCTTCTATTGAAGGCATATGATTAAGAATGGTATTAACCTGCTATCGTTGCTTTGATTGAAACTCTTCTGCAATTTTATCTGCTTGATGTCATGAAAGTACGTCAGGATCTGGAGTGTTCTTCATGAATTATGAATGGTGATTATGTTACCTCTTTAGAAGGATTTGATACGATATGTATGGACTCCGTATGGTTAGCTATTAAGACTTCATGGAAAATGAATGACTACAGTAGGTCAACGGTGGGCCATAGTAATGCATGAATGATTCTGCGAGTAATGAGCCGATTACATACAACCGTGAGAGTTGTATTGGAATGGATGTTGAGAGTGAGTACCACTAATCGGGTCGTGGTGGTGTATAAGTTACGATAGATAGACTAATTAAGTCGATTATCTACCTATTGAATACTTATTCTTTCTTATCAATAGAGAGTCATATTACTATACAAGGAAGGTTGCGGTGCAAGCATAAAATTCTAGTAACGATGATGTCTAGAATGAGATCCCAGATTCGATTTTCGATGTCGAGGGAGTTTCAAAGGTGATTGTGTATAAGCTCGGGGAAGAGCACGGGTCCATAGAATGATGGACGGAATAGAAAAAATATTTAAGCATGTGAAATGCGATACGATAATACTGGATATTGATACAGATACATATATTTTGTTCTCCTATGACAAACCTCTATAGTTCAGAGGTAGATTTCAAGCCAGATATTTGTGGCAGTATTTTTTTTTCATATACAATTCTCTTCAAATTTTTCTTTTCTCTCCTTTTCATTTTGTATAAGCTGAGAAGAACAACCCTTCCAGAAGGGGAGGTATTGCCGAATGACTATCTATCTGTGTGATAGAAGCCTAGTAGGATACCACGTGTTGTTTAATTGCTTGTCAAGTACTAAAGGCTGGCCACCTTCTGTACTAACTATGCAATAGAACAAGTGTTCATGATCATAGTGATCTCTCAATAAATTCTTTTACTTCTACGCGAAGGACCAAGCTTTCGAAGATGGAGGCAGCTAGAGATGAAGTGGTACCAAGTATGGTGGTATTCGGAATGGAAATGCATTCGTGATACTAAGGTTGACGTGGTTATTAAAAAGGTTATAGAATACTAACGAGCAAAAGTGTAACCAGTATAGTATTTGGTACGGAAGATAGTAACGATTACGAACTGGAAAAGAGTGGGTATTGAGAAGCAAAAGTTGTAGATCTAGATGAGATAGTGAGAGTCTATACAATAGACTTGAAAGAAATTTGGAATGATCACTTAACGCGGATTGAGTTTTCTTACGATAATCGATCGTATGTCAGTATCGAGGTATCGCCTTATGAGATCCTTGAGGGAAGACAATGTCGATCTCACTTATGATGGGATGAAGTTGTAGAGCGCAAGATTCTCGGACCCGCAGTAGTCCAAAGGACCAAGGATATCATATATCTAATCAGAGGACGGCTGGTAGTAGCCCAAGATGGACATAAGAAGTATGTTTATTTGACACGAAAGGACAAAGAATAGGAAGTAGGGGACCTAGTGTTGTTATAGGTATTCCCTTGGAAAGGATGGATGTGGTTCGGAAAGAAAGGAAAGCTAGGCCCACGAATTGTTGGACCCTTGGATATATTAAGTCGTATTGGGAAATTAGCATATGAGCTAGCCATACCCCCGAACCGTAGCAAGTTCATAACGTGTTCCATGTATCAATGTTAAGGAAGTGTAATCGGGATGCCAGATAAATAGGGGCATATGAGCGCATAGACATACAACCAGACGTAACCTATATGGAGCAACCAGGAAGGGTTATAGATTAAAAAAGGAACAAGTGCTTAGGAGAAGGGTTATCAAACTAGTCAGAGTTTGATGATAGAACCACAATGTGGGAAAATTTACTGGATAGTTAGAAAGTGCAATGCTAAGAGAGTATCCCTATTCTTTTTCTATCTGATTCCGGGACGGAATCCTTTTAAGGAGGGGAGACTGTAATAACCCCAATTTTTGGAATTTTTGAAACCCTTATGAATAGTGATTTTGCTGATTATGCTGAATAAGAAAACTTTTCATACCACACTATGTAGGGGTTCTTTTATTGATCTTCTAAGATATTATTAGTACCCTATATGGTATATAAGTGTATGTAAAGATCGTCAGAATCCAAATCCGAACACTTTGATTTTTCCCGAAAATCCACCAGATACCGAAAGAATTGAGTATAAGGTAACAGGATAAAAAGGATTTAAATTCAAGGATTATAAGAGAGGATCATAAAAGGAATATAATGAATTGAGAAAGGTTAAGGGAACCCAAGTAATAAGATCCCGGGTATGATCCCTCAAACGATAAACGCGAATGAAAGTTAAGCGAACCGTAAAACAAATAAGCGACCAAGAGACAAGCTTGTACAAGAAGCCAAGGATTGTGACATCATCAAACCACAAGACAAAGACATGTGGCAAATGGATGACATAAGAAACGTGACATAAGTATGACAAGTGAGATTGTTTTGTTGGTTGATTTGTAGCCAAGCATTATTTACCATGGTAAATTCTAAACTAAACAAGCTAACAAAACACCACACAAATACACCAAGCAAGCAAAAAAATTCATTTTCTCTCTTTTCTTCATGAAGCTCTCGGCTTCTTTCTTAAGAAATGGGAAGTCCAAGCTCCTCCACTTGCTAATTTACAAGGTAATTATCCTAGCTTCTCCTAGTTAAGTTACATACTTCCTAGGAATCTTAGCTTCAAAATCCTTTCCTAGCATTTCCTATAAATCATTCAAGAAGATGGTGAATAGTACTTTCTTGAAATTAATTTTTGTGTTCTTGATTTCTTTGAAAGATGAAGCTTGTAGGAGGTTAGATTAAGGCTTCCATGGGCATTCCAAGGATCTTTCATGGATTAAAAGCTTCAAGGAAGGTATAACTCTTCATGATCTTAGTCTTAAGTTTTGTTTTTTGGATTTCCTAATGTTTAGATGATGGGTTAGTGTAATGGGTGTGTAATCATGTTTAGAGCTTTGTTTAGTAAGTGGTTTTGTTGATTTTGGAGTTAAAAGTGATAGTTGTTGGATTTAAAGTTCTAGGCCACATTTTTGACTTGGTTTAGATGAATAAGTTGAGATATTGAGTTATGGTTGAATGATTTTGTATTGTGGTTGAATGATGGTGGAATGGTGATGATTGTGGGTTGTTTGTGAATTGAATTGGAGTTGTACAAAATTGGTAATCGCGTAAACATAGCCGTCGTAATGTCCGATTACCCTAGACTGTTTTTGTTCTTAACATCAGGACCCGATAACTCACTGTTAGGTTTTGACCATTGCCATGATTAGATAGTTCATGTTACGAGCTTCGTTTTGATATGTGGTTCGCTTGAATCCGATGTACGGTTTAGGAGAAACGACCGTTTTAAGTAACGGCGTTTCGCGAACGAACCATTACCCCTCATCTTACTTTGAAGCCTTGGTTAAGGACTTTAAATGACTAATTGGGGTATTAAACAATTATGTTAAGTGGATTAGGCAGTTGGTAAGGTACTCGCGAAAGAATCGCCTTAAAACTCTTCGTGGTTAATTTATTAAAAATGGTGGAGCCGAGGGTACTCGAGCGACTTAAGTGAATCGTTAAGCGCAAAAGCGAACGTTAGGGCTCTAATTGGTTAAAGTCTAGTTTCTTAAGCGACCGGGGTTTAATTCCGACTTATGTTGTTGTTCATAGGTTATTGGACCCACTCTAAGCTTAAGTCTATCCGGGAACACTCAGGAAAGTTTTCTACCCGTTATACTGTTGTTGTGATGTATATATGTATATGCATTATCTTGTGATAAGTGCATGAAAGTTATTAGCAAATCTTGCGATATATTGGAGCATGCGGATATGGTATATATGCATGTCTGTTTCGTAATCTTGATATATAATTGTTGATTCAAATGCTTATAAGTTGTTTAATACCTATGCTAGAGATAAGCAGTAGTTGCGTATACTCTTAGTATAGGGGACCCAAAGGTGAACATATTTCTAAACCAGGAGTCGATGTTCCCGAGTATAATATATATATATAGATATAGATATAGTTTTCAAAACTATTAATCGAATAAGGTTTATTCGATACCTTTATGTTATTTAATGAATATTATTTTGAATATTCATTCGAGGACTTAAGACTCCATTTATTTTATTTGATGAATATTATTTTGAATATTCATTCGAGGACTTAAGACTCCGTTTATTTTATTTAATGAATATTATTTTGAATATTCATTCGAGGACTTAAGACTCCGTTTATTTTATTTAATGAATATTATCTTGAATATTCATTCGAGGACTTAAGACTCCGTTTATTTTAGTTAATGAATATTATATTGAATATTCATTCGAGGACTTATGACTCTGTTTATTCTATTTAATGAATATTATTTTGAATATTCATTCGAGGACTTATGACTCAGTTTATATTATTTAATGAATATTAATTGAATATTCATTTGAGGGCTTATGACTCCGATTATTTACTAATTAATATTTTGTATTTTATTAAAGAATAATGTGTCGATAATCAAACTTATTTTTGATTATTCAAATAAAGATAGTACTTTCGTATAAGTATATCTTTGGTTATTTAATATTCATTTCAAGTATGAGTTTAAAACTTCTACTTCGATTATTTTTATAAGGATTATCCTTCTGGGAATATTATTTAAATAATAATATTCAAATATTTTCTAATATAACCGTGGTTAGGGCGACTACCAGAGGTAAGATGGGCCGGTTATTACCGTAGGTTCGTTCAAGTTTGCAAAGATAGCATCCTGTTTAACGCGGCGTACTCGTAAGACTGAGAAGTTTGAATGGACAGAGAAATGCGAGAACAATTTTCAAGAACTGAAGCAAAGATTGGTGACGGCCCCTATGTTGGCGTTGCCGGATGGAAAAAGTAGATTTTGTGATTTGTAGTGATGTTTCGCATAAGGAATTAGGGTGTTTCTTATACAGCATAGCAAGGTAATCACATACGCGTCAAGACAATTAAGGGAAAATAAAATTCGATATCCCCACCCATGAGCTTGGGCTCGTGGCAATAATTTTGCCCTAAATATTGGAGGCACTACTTGTATGGAGAGAAGTGCGAGATTACACAAGCCATAAGTGTTTTAATACATTTTCACGCAGAAAAAGCTCAACATGCACTAGAGGAGGTGGTTAGAGCTAATCAAGGATTACGATTATGAGATTCTTTATCATCCAGGGAAAGCAAAAATGGTGGTTAATGCCCTTAGTATAAAGGAGAGACTCAAGATGATAATGTCTTTGGGAGAGTTGATAAGAGATTTTGAGAAAATGGAATAGAAGTGAACACAACCGGAGCCGGTACCGAAAAGCTGTTTGAGATCGCAATGCAGCCTGAATTATTGGAAAAGATTAGATTGTGCCAGGATAAAGTGATGAATGAAGGAAGAGAGCCAATGACTGGAGAAGAGATTAATACCGAGAAAGATGATAAGGGAATAGTGAGGTATTCCGACAGAAATTAGATTTCAATGTTCAAGAGCTTAAAGATAAGATCTTAGATGAAAGCCCTAGTTTGAGGAATAAGATTTAGGGCAAACCTTGAATATGATAGTCAGGAAGTCGCCATCAAAAAGAAGGAACCCATAACATAATAAAGTGGAAATCACGGATTTTTAACGTATAAGATAACCCTGATTATAGGGAGTAGGAGGAAACATTTCTTACTGTAAAAACAGAAGTCGAGCAAGGTAGGGAGAACCAGGACGGTACTCCTATAGGGAAATTCATGAACCTGCCTAAACAAAACTTATACTATTACCCCCAACCACCACCCTGAGGAAATAATGTGGTGTGAAATTCTTTCAGGACCTTTAAGTCGCTAAGCTCTCAGAGTTCCAAGGAACAAGCTGACCTAACCGAGGGAAAATCCTGGCTAAAGGAAATAGAGGAATGATTTTATATTCTAAAATGATTGATGAAGCGCAAAAGACTGTTTTTGTCACTTACCTTCCTAAGAGAGAGACCACCCGCTGGTGAAAGGCCAAGAAAGGCACGAAGCCAGAGGTTATAATAAACTGATTAAAGTTCAGTCAATTGTTTTCGGGAAAGTACTTCCCAAGGTTATGGAGGTAATGTAAAAGCTTTAGAGCTAGAACAAAGGTGGACGAGTATGATGAATTATGAATCTAAGTTGTAAAAGTTGTCAAGATTCGTTCTGAGGACAAGAATCCTAGAACGACGTGCTGTTTGAAGTCAATGATTAGTGGGTTCATGAAATGATTGTAATAGAAAGGAAAATAAAAAGAAACTGCAGTGGAAAGGAATATAAAGGCAATAGAGTTTGAGGAATGACATGGGAGTTGGGTATAATGAAACCCTAAAGACTCGTAGTAACAGAAATAGAAAATTATATGATCATCGGGATGAGGGTGATTCACCATGAGTTAAAGTTAATGGTTGAAGGCATAAATGATATATATATATATATATATATTATCCCCTTTAAGTTGGGAGTATTCGATGAAACTCCGAGATAGATCGATGGATTAATAAGGGAACACGGATGGACTGAGAAGACAGGAAAGCAAGAAATTAAGAAATTGGATGAGGGAAGTGACCTTCAAGAATGTGAAGTGTATGTAAGACCGGTGGATTGATACTCAAAAAGGGAGACGCCAGGTATAAAAGATATCTCATCATAGAGATGACTGTTGAGATAAACAACAAAAGTAAATGAGGATTTAGTAAAAAAAAGTACACGTTGAACACGACCAATATCTTCCAGAACATCCCTGTTATCATTACCAAATCAGGAAAGAAAAGCGGATAACCATTATTATCTTTTGAAGGCCATATGGGTTGACCTCCGTTTGAATAAGGATGCTATTGTGAAATTAGGTATAGACTATCGAGGTGGGAATGATTGAATAAGATACCCTTATTAGGGATATATGACTTAATTTATCCATGGAAGGATGCAAGTACCTTTTAAGGGTAGAATTAAGGATAAAACCTCGATAACTTGAGATGAACCATGAGGTAATGCATAAAGGTTGGCATTTCACCCTTAATAGGGACATTATGAGTTTGGGTAATACGGAATGAAGGATTAAGGCAACAACCTTTAAGGATCAGTGGAGAAATTTTTCAGAAGTACATAGACAATGGTTCTAGTATTAGTAAATGGTATTTTGATATGCCCTGTATCTAGGGAATACAGGAGGAACGATTCAAGGATAATCTTAGAGGTTTTACAAGGAGAAAGGTAATATTCAAAAATCTGAAGAATAGAAATGTTGATAAAGGAAAAATGGCATATTTATAATAATGCTAGGTGGGCACGTGTTGAACCATAAGAAACTATAGATCGACCCAATGAAGGTCGAGATTGGTGAAAACGAGAAGGACCCAAGGTAAGAGATGCCCTACGTATGATCGAGAGTCAGTCGTGACAATGTTAGCCTCTAAAGACCGAGGCAATAACTTATGGAAAAATGGTGATATTTTTTTTCTCACCAAAGCGTAAGGAAGAGCATTTTCACACAAGCAGTGATTGGAAATGAGGTAGAAAATTTAGTTGAAGATCATTTAAAAGACATTGATTATAAGGAACTATTACTATCAGGAAAGGCCGATGAGGTGGCCGACACTCTAAGTGTAAGAGAGCAATTATAGGCGCTCGTGCCAGAGGAATACAGTGATGATGGTTAAAGCCGTGAAGGTTGTATTATGGTTTGAAAGATTGACATTCCTTTTGATGATTGTGCGATACTCAACCATAATAGTAGTTTGGTAAAAATTTAATTCATGTAATCACTGTGAGCGGGCTATCTATCTTAGAAGGTCCTATCTTGAGATAAGCCATGACCATGTTACGGGAGGACTAAATGAACCTTTGAGCTTCATGTTTCCTAATAAAGACATATAGTTAATAATGGTATTAATCTGCTATCGTTGCTTTCATTGAACCTCTTCTGCAATTTTATCTGCTTCATGTCATGTATGTACGTCAGGATTAAGAGTGTTCTTCATGAATCGTGAATGGTGATTATATTACCTTCTTAGAAGAATTTGATACGACAAGTATGGACTCCGTATGGTTAGTTATTAAGATTCCAAGGAAAACAAATAACTACCGTAGGTCCGCGGTGGACTATAGTAATGCAGTAATGATTTTGTGAATAAAAAGATGATAACAACCATGAGTATTGTATTATAATTGATGTTGAGATTGAGTACCACTAATCGGGTCGTGGTGATGTATAAGTTATCATTGGTAGACTAAGTAAGTCGATTATTTAACTAGTGAATATTTATTCTTTCTTAGTGACAGAGAGTCGTATTACTATATGAGGAACGTTGTGGTACAAACGTAGAATTCTAGTAGCAATGATATCTGGAATGAATTCCCAGATTCGATTTTCGATATCGAGGGAGTTTCAAAGGTGATTTTCAATAACTCGAGCAAGAGCATGGGTCCATAGAATGATGGACGGAATAACAAAATATTCAGGCACATGAAATACGATGTTATAATACTTGATGTTGAAATATATATACATATATATTTTTTGTTCTCCTGTGATAAACCTCCATAGTTCAGAGGTAGACTCCAAGCCAGATGTTTTGTGGCAATATTTTTATATGATTATCTTAAATTCTTTCTTCTCTTCCTTTCATTTTTGTGTAAACTGAGAAGAACAACACTTCCAAAAGGGGAGGTATAGCTGAATGACTATTTATCTGTGTGATAGAAGCCTAGTAGGATACCACATGTTGTTTAATTATTTGTCAAGTACTAAAGGATGGCCACCTTCTATACTAACTATGCAATAGAATATGTGTTCATGATCATAGTGATCTCTTAATAAATTCCTTTACTTCTATATGATTGATCAAACTTTGGAAAATAGAAGCAGCTGAAAAAGGAGTAGTAAAAGTATGGTGGTCTTCGTAATGGAAATGCGTCGTGATACTAAGATTGACGCATTTATTAAAAGGTTATAAAACTCTAGCGAGTAAAGGTATATCTAGAATAGTATTCTGTATGGAAGATAGTAACGATTACGAATTGGAAAAGAGTGGGTATTGAAAAGCAAAAGCTATAATGCTAGAAGCTATGATGAGAGTCTGTGCAATAGACTTGAAAGAATTTGGAATGATCACTTAACGCGGATTGAGTTTTCTTACGAAAATAGATCGTATGTCAGTATCGAGATGTCGCCTTATGAGATCCTTGAGGGAAGACAATGTCGATCTCCCTTATGTTAGGATGAAGTTGTAGAGCGCAAGATGCTCGGACCAGCAGTGGTCCAAAGGACCAAGGATATAATAGATCTAATCAAAGGACGGCTGGTAGTAGCCCAAGATGGACATAAGTATGTTGATTTGACAACGAAAGGACAAAAATTATGAAATACGGGACCTAGTGTTGTTAAAGGTATCCCCTTGGAAAGCCTTGGAAGGGATTGATGAGGTTCGGAATGAAAGGAAAGCTAATTCCATGATTTGTTGGACCCTTGGATATATTACGATATATTGGGAAGTTATCAAATGAAGACCTGCAGCAAGGTCATAACATGTTCCACGTATCAATATTAAGGAAGCATAATCCGAATGTCGGACACATAGGAGAATATGAGCGCATAGACATACAACCAGACTTGACCTATATGGAGCAACTAGTAAGGGTTATGGATTGAAAGGAGCTAGTGCTTAGGAACATGGTTATCAAACTAGTTAGAGTTTGGTGGTAGAACCACAATACGGGAAAATTGCTTGAGAATTAGAAAGTGCAATGCTAAGAAAGTATCCCCAACTTTTTTCTATCTGATTCCAGGACGGAATCCTTTTAAGGAAGGGAGACTGTAATAACCCCAATTTTTGGAAATTTTTGAAACCCTGATGAATAGTAACTTTTGCTGACTATGTTGATTAAGGAAAATTATCAGACCACGCTATATAGGAAACTGTTATGGAAATTCTAAGATCGTATTAGTATTCCATAAAGTAAATGAGTGTACGTAAAGGTCGTTAGAATTCGAATCCGGGCACTTTGATTTTTCCTGAAAATCCACCAGATACCGAAAGAATTGAGTATAAGGTAACATGATAAAAAGGATTTAAATTCAAGGATTATAAGGGAGGATCATAAAAGGAATATAAAATATTGAGAAAGGTTAGGGGAACCCAAGTAATAAGATCCCGGATATGATCCCTCAAACGATGAACGAGAACAAAAGCTAAGAGAACCGTATAAGAGATAAGCGGTCATTAGCCAAGTAATTAAGGGTTAATCAAAGAGGTTAGTGGATGAAGATGTCATCACATCACAACAAGAAGCCATGTGTTAAAAGATGACACAAGCATGGTGACATAAGCATGACAAGGAGTTTTGATTTGTTGGTTGATTTATAGCCAAGTAAAACTTACGATGGTAAAAAACTAATAATTTGCCAAGCCAAAAGGAAAGCAACCAAGTATTTCATTTCACACTTCCCAAAATCAACCAAGAAAACTCTCTCTTCTTCCCCCCATTGTTTTGCTTCGACCTCTTCTTGAAAAAGCAAGGAGAAATTTTCAAAACTCAAGCTACACACCTTCAAAAATTAAGAAATTTGTTTCCATAGCTTCCATAATTTATGACTTAGTTATGTTATGAGTTTGAAGCCAAGATTCCAAGGTTTACTAAGCTAATAAATTCATCAAAGTTCTTGATGAATAGTGTTTTCAAGAAACTAACTTTGTATTTTCTTATGTTTTCTTCTAGATCCAAGCTTAGTAGAGATAGTTAGTGGTTATTCAAGGCTCCCTAAGTGATTCTTCACTCTCCAAGGAAGGTATAACTTCTCAAACCCTTAGTCTTAAGTTTTGTTTGTTTGGATTTCCGAATGTTTAGATGATGGTTTAGTGTAATGGGTGTGTACTAATGTTTAGAGCTTTGTTTAGTAAGTGGTTTTGTGTAATTTGGAGTTAGGAGCGATACTTGTCGGATTTAAAGTTCTTGGTCACATTTTGACTTGGTTTAGATGAATAAGTTGAGATCTTGAGTTATGGTTGAATGATCTTGTATTTTGGTTGAATGATGGTGGAATGGTGTTGATTGGTGGTGGTTGGATATTGAATTAATTTGGTAAAATTTGGAAATCGCTAAGTTATAGCCGTCGTAATGCCCAATTTTCCTTAGACTATTTTGTGCATGACTTTTGCACCCGAACACTCACTTCCATGAACTGACCATTACTATTCTTAGAAATTTTATGATTCAAGCTTCGTTTTGATATATCATTCGCTTAGATCCAATTTACGGTTTAGGAGAAACAACCATTTTAAGTAATGGCATTTCGCGAGCGAACCCCGAAACCTCGAGTAATTTTGAGACCAAAATTGAGACCCGTAAATGATTAATCGAAACACGAAACAATTATTTAAGGTGGATTAGGAAGTTGGTAAAGTATTCGCGAAAGATTCGCCTTAAAATTCATAACGGTTAATTTATTAAAATTGGTGAAGTCGAGGGTACGCAAGTGATTAATGCAAATCATTAAGCGTATAAGCGGCCGTTAGAGTATGAGTGAGTTTTGACTAGTTTCTTAAGCAACCGTGGTCTAATTCCAGATTATGTTATTGTTCATAGGTTACCAGACCCACTCTAAGCTTAATTTTATCCGAGAACACTCAGGCAAGTTTTCTACCCGTTATACTGTTGTTGTGATGTAAATATGTTGATGCATTATCTTGAGATAAGTGCATGGTTATTATTAGCAAAGTCTTGCGATATATTGGAGCATGTGATATGATATTTATATGCATTCCTGTTTCATAATCTTGATATTCTATTATCAATTCAAATGCTTATAAACTGCATAATACCTATGCTAGAGATAAGCAGTAGTTGCGTATACCCTTAGTATAGGGGACCCAAAGGTGAACATTTTTCTAAACCGGGTGTCGATGTTCTCGAGTATAATATATATTTATATATATATATAGTTTTCTATAACTATTAGTCGAATAAGGTATATTCGACAGTTTTGAATAATAATCAAACTTATTTTCGATTATTCAAATAAAGATCGTACTTTCGTATAAGTATATCTTTTGTTATTTATTATTTGTTTCAAGTATGAGTTTTTAAAACTTCTACTTCAATTATTTTTATAAAGATTATCCTTATGGGAATATTATTTAAATAATAATATTCAGATATTTTCTAACACATCGGGACTGAATTATTTTATTAAATCATCATTACTCTAAACATTCTTAAAAATGTTTTCGAGTCTTCAAAATAATTTTAAAAGTTAGAGCGGACCCCAAAACTCATTTTCAGATTTCAGATTATTTAAATACTTGCTTAAAAATATGAGGAATCCGGCTCTGTGGTGTATTTTATATTCGCAACGAGGTTGCGGTTTTGATAAAAGAATTTGATTACTTGCCCAACGTTCGGGAAGTAAGTCCATTTAATTGAGTCGGCATAAGTGGCAGGCCGTGGTACGGTCTATCAAAGTAAGTGGCTGGGTGGCAGTCCATCAATGCATAAGAGGCCGAGTGGCGGTCCGGCACAAGGCCCTAATGCGGCTAGGGTGATGACCGGTGGGGGATTCATCCATCTACTAGTAGAAAAGGTTACTTAATGGGTATCTTTGCCTGATAAGCAAGATATCGGGTTTATGCCAACGTTTTTCTTCTTTCCAAATTCATTAGGTATTATAACTCTGTTTATACTTTTCATAACATAGGGTTTCAATGAATGTATGATATATATAGGTGTATATATATCGGGAATTAAAGAAGTATCTAGTAACTTCATTTCTTTAAATGATATTTCAAAGATTGAATCTATTTAAGTCTTATCTTGTAGTCTCATCTATATGATGAACTTTTGAAACTGATTATAATCTTGAACGGTGGTAGTTTAAGTAGTATTCGGAAAAGATATAAGTATATTGGAGTATCTTGTAACTTCATCTTTTCAACTTATATCTAGTTAATGAGTATCTTATGCACGACAAAGATTTTCAAAAAAATGTTGAGACAAGGTTAGATATATGAGATCACCTTGCAACGATATTTTTATACAGTTATAAACTGGAACTCTGTGTATATTATACATGTCAGAGGATGTCAAAGATTTTGAAGAGTATATATGTATATATATACTGAATATCTTGCGACTTCGTCGCATTAAGACATCGAACTTGGTTCATTTCTTCTTGACCAAAACTTTCATGAGTACTATGAGAATGTTCATCTATTGCAAATTATTATACATGTTATTTTAGTGGGCTTGTTGCTCACCCTTGCTTTCTTCTTTCATCACACAACAACAGATAGACAAGATGAACAGGATCAAGCTCCCAATTTGTGAGAGGATAGGAAACGTTCTGTAGTTTCCTGAAGGCGTTGATGCCGCTGTAGCTGAGGTCGGAACTACCAATAGGCTAGGTTTTCAACTATTGATATACCAGACTTATGTATATTATAAATTGT
This sequence comes from Apium graveolens, assembly GCF_009905375.1. Taxonomy (NCBI): domain Eukaryota; kingdom Viridiplantae; phylum Streptophyta; class Magnoliopsida; order Apiales; family Apiaceae; genus Apium; species Apium graveolens. Next base: position 165,033,459 of record NC_133655.1, read on the forward strand.
AATAATGGCAAAGAATATGTAAATTTATTCAGAAACCCTTTTGAGGTATAATGACTTATAATTGTGGAATAAAATGACTTTTGTTATTTTTGGTATTCATCTCTGAGACTATAACTTGTGGTGTGTGTGTGTATATTGTGGGGTCACAGTACACAGTAGTTAATTGTTTATTAAGATTAAGTGTTATTAAGGGAAATGGAACTCATGACAACCCGGATCCCCGACCCCGAATTTGGGGGTGTTATAGACATGGTATATGGAATAATGATATCGGGCAATATGCAATAGTATAAAGACATGGTAGAATCAAAATAATCAAAACATGGCATATGGTATCATGGCATTAGGCAATCATGTTATAATTATCAAATCATCAAAATCATTTTAGGATGCTACGGATTACAGCCGGTGATCAGCGGTAAAGTAATCCCGAACCGCTCTGGGTTCTCAAATATAATGGGATCCCTAGGCTATATGTGAGCCTATCAATAACATGAAAAGGACTTGCGTCTGGGTCCAATCCACTAAGATAAGAAAACATTTATTTTATTTTATTGATTTATAACATGGATGCAGGGGAAAGATTGGATCTCAATGTAATTGAATTAGATTCAAGGAATGAATATTTGAAGGTAAAGTACAAATCAAGCTAAGAGTGATTAACAGAAGTATTTGAAATAATTATGGACATGGGGGTTGTTGTAACTAAGCATTCGTGGGAAATATATATTTATGAGCAACAGTTATAAGAATAAAGAAGTAAGTAACTTGCCAACAATTATAAGCATAAGAAAATAGTAGTACTCGCCAACAATTATAAGCATAAGAAAATAGTAGTACTCGCTAACAATTTTAAGCATAAGAAAATAGTACTTGCCTTCCAAATGTTCTAAGATTATTCGATCTTGGCGGCACGAGTCTTCCCCTTCGCTTCGGAACCTACACATTATATTAATTTCATTACTATTTACTCTTTATCGACTTATAAGCCTATAAGCTTCCAGACTAACCTTTACCCCTATTATAACTACGATTACACAAACTTATGATTACAGATAACTTAATCATATACTATTCAAGTAATCCATATACTCACATAATCACGTAATGGCATAGCATATGATACTTTGCTATTATCACCTAAATCTCTAAGCACGTAAGCAAATAACACATAAGAACTACCACTAATGCTTTACTCTATCTATTCTGATCCTAACTTAAACCAAAAGATGTTATGCCACTCGAAAGGGTGATCTCGGTTTTCTTGGTGGAAATGGGGTGTCTCCACCTTGGGCCTTCATTCCAAACCACTTCCTACAGGTTTTGAAGACTCTAAACTAACTTCTAAAGTTGGTGAGACTCAAATGCCTCACTCCTAAAGGTTTACAAAGGTCAAGACTCTCACCGAAGTCTCCTGCGAGCAACAGTTTGCACGTCCTATGCTCTTTAGCCGATATCTTAACTTCTACTCTATGAATTCTAACAAAACCAATTCCCATAGATTCTTAATACCTAGACCTAACTCTCAGACGTGGTTTCAGGCCAAGGACTCACCTATGCCTCTATAGGATTTTGCCCAAATTTGACACTTGTCCAGCCTTCCTCGAATTCACTTTGCCCTATATTCACTCACATAAAACTCACTTTTCTCATTAAATTTTTAATTCTAAAGTTTTTTAAGCTTCCTCGAGATGAATTACACTTATTCAAGCCAAGGCCCCATGAAGGCCTAGCCTAATTCATGGCTATAGTCGACCAAAGTTCAAGTTTACACACTTCTGCCCTGTTCTGAGTTACTCTCGGAAATGTGTGTGTGTGTGCCTACCTAAATGCAAGTTTTTCAATGAATCAAAACCACTGGACTCAAGTACAACTCAAGTACTAACTCTAGTAAACTTGGGCCTAGCAAGGCCTTACCACAACTCACCTAAAACAGCCTATACTTGTGGTGAAAAATTCTGCTACAAAGTGCCTAGTGTACCTCCTTCCACTTTAACTCCCAAATCAACACCAAAACCAACATGCAAGCCCACAAATCTATCCTACATTGTACACAACCCTACTAACTATCATTATATGGAAAAATACGAGCATAAACTTATCCATAATAGTCATTAACCGAGGCATAAACAAAGGGCATAGTAGAGCAGATTTTACATATGAAATTTTAGGCAAATATTCGAACCAAAAACACATGATAACAACTTGATGGCTACAAGATTTAATCATAACTCATTAAATCACATAACATACTAGCATTTTATAGTAAAAACCGTGGCATGCATTGCACAAAAACTCATATTCAAATCACATAACACATTTGTTCGAAATATCACTTATACTACGACATGCAAGCATTAACTTCAACTTTTAGTGTAAAAATCATAGCATGCAAGGATAGAAACTTTGTAAAAACATATTTTAAAAGATCATGGGTTCCTTAAAACTCACATGCAAAGCTTCTTTCCTTTTTGAAATCAAATAAAACTAACACACAAAATAGAAAAACCCATTCGGCTCCTTGGAGTCATTGCTGAATGCTTGAGGCCAAGATTATGGCTTGAAAGTAGAAGCATAACACTTCATCAAGACCATCTCTTGCTCAAGTTTTATAAGCCACAATTAGTTCAACTCTAGATTCATAAGAATTAAAGTTAAAGCCTTGGCTTTAGCTACATGCAACTAGAAAAAAACTCACTTTAAATGATGATATGAAACCAAATGAAATTAACCTTGCTTAGAGGGGTTGAAAGATGCAAGAAGATGAAGAAATGAAAAGAAAGAAAAAAAAATGAGAGGGGAGGGGGTTGAAGGCGCAGCCGAGAGAGGGGAAAGAGAGAAGAGAGTGAAATGAATTGGTGGTGGAGAAAATGAGGTGAGTGGAGTGTATATGTTTGTTTTTATCCCATTAAAATGGTAGTGGAGGTTGAACTTACCAATTTATCCTTTATCCACTAATAGCCAACTATTGCATGCAAGGTTTTATTGGTCTTTTGCTTGGTCAAAGAGAGTTAGTGGGGAGTGAAATGACAATCCTATCCTTGACTTCTATTTGAGTGAAAATTGCATGCAAGGCTATGCTTGTAATTTGATAACTAATAAAAGTAAAATTTAAAAGAATGACTTTTAGTAATTAAAATACAAATCCATAAATCACCAAATAAATACAATAAATACTATGAGATTTTAGAAATTTAATAAAATTGTTTTCAAAAATTTTGAATAAAATTTTATATTAAAATAATTTTTCTTATGGTAATATACTAACAAAATAAATCACGAAAAATATAATTATCACACTATAAATCGCACAAATAATTGCAAGTAACTTGATTATATCCCATAATACTAAAATAAAAATTTATCGCCTAATCGCAACTATTCAAATATTACTAAATCGCGAGAAATCTTTATTATTTACTAATCGCGTAGCAAAAATCCTACTCGCGTACGAAAATTACACGCTTAAAATATTCCAGCATCACTCGCAATGCCATACAACAAAAATTACACACAATATATAATGAATCCGCATAATCGGCCTTATAACACAAAATATTTATGAATATATATATCGCATTTATAAAAATAGCTCTAATATTTACCGGTTGTCACATCCTCTCCCCCTTATAGAATTCTATCCTCAGAATATAGGAGAATAATTGAGGATACCGATTCCGCATTTCAGATTCTAATTCCCACGTTGCTTCTTCAACTTTAGGATTCCTCCATAATACTTTTACCAAACTTACTGCTTTATTCCTAAGAATTCTCTCTTGTCGATCCAGTATCTGCACAGGTCGCTCTTCATACGATAAATCAGCCTGAATCTCTACTGGTTCAATCTCTATCATATGATTGGAATCTGGATTATACTTCTTTAGCAATGAGACATGAAACACATTATGTACGCTGATATTGTGGCGGTAAGGCTAACTCATAAGCAACTTTACCTACTTGGTTCAAGATTTCAAAAGGTCCAATGTATCTTGGTGCTAACTTCCCTTTCTTACTGAATCGGTTTAAACCCTTCCATGGTGATACTTTTAGTAACACAGCTTCCCCAATTTCAAATTTCATATCTTTCCAGACGGGGTTTGCGTACTTCCTTTTTCTATCCTGAGCAGCAATGAGTCTCGTCTTGATCATAGTGACAGTGTCCTTTATATGTTGAATCAATTCAGGTCCATAAATCTTTCCTTCTCCAACTTCATCCCAACTCGTCGGTTTTCTACACTTTTGTCCATATAACATTTCGTATGGTGGCATGCCAATACTGGAATGGTAGCTATTGTTATACGAGAATTCTACGAGTGGTAGATGATCGTCCTAACTTCCCGAAAAATCAATTGCACAGCTTCGCAACATATCTTCAATGGTTTAGATTGTTTGTTCGCTTTGGCCATCGGTTTGAGGATGATATACCGTACTCATGTCTAATTTTATTCCAAGGTTTTCTTGAAATTGCCTCCAGAATCTCGAGTTGAATCGCGGTTCTCGATTTGAAACTATTGATATGGGTACACCATGACGTAACATGATTTCGTGTACATATATATGAACTAATCTATTTAACGAAGACTTCTCATTGATTGGAAGAAAATGAGCCGATTTTGTAAGGCGGTCAACTATTACCCAAATTGCGTCGTGTCTAGAACGTGTTCGCGGTAAACCCACTACGAAATCCATGGCAATATTTTCCCACTTCCATTACGGAATCTTCAATGGTTGAATCAAACCACTTGGTCTCTGATGTTCTGCTTTTACTCTTTGGCACGTGTCTTATTTTGAAATCCACTATTTAATCTCCCTTTTCATGTTCGGCCACCAAAAACTCTTTTTTAAATCATGGTACATTTTGGTACTTCCCGTATAAATCAAAAATTTTAAGTTGTGTGCTTCCTTCAAAATGTCATTCATTAATTCAGTCACATTTGAAATCCAAATTCTTGTTGAAAATCTCAACACACCTTGTTTGTCTTTTTGGGTACATATCTCTTTTCCTATCAACTGATTATTCTCTTGAGTCATCACTTCATCTTGGCATTTCTTTATCCTTTCTAGTAGTATCGGTTGAAAAGTAATGGCATAACATATTTCTTACGCTCTTCCATGATCACAAAGCTCTAATTGAAAATTTTCAACTTCATCAAATAATTCCTTCGACATCGTTATCATATTTAACCTTTCCTTCCTACTCAAAGCGTCTGCTACTACGTTGGCCTTTCCCGGATGATAATTTATCAAATAATCGTAGTCTTTGATCAATTCCAACCATCGCCACTATCTCATATTCAGCTCCTTCTAAGTAAAGAGGTACTTCAGGCTCTTATGATCGGTGTATATCTCACACTTTTCCCCATATAAGTAGTGTCTCTAAAGCTTCAAAGCAAAAATTATCGCAGCTAACTCGAAGTCGTGAGTTGGGTACTTCTGTTCGTGCGGTTTAAGTTGTCTCGAAGCATATGCTATCACCTTCCCGTGTTGTATCAATACACATCCAAGTCCTTTGTAAGAGGCATCACTATAGATTATAAATTCTCCTTTATCATCTGGTAATGCTAAAACCGGAGTAGTTACCAGTCTTTGCTTTAATTCTTGAAAACTATTTTCGCACTTCTCCGTCCATTCAAACTTCTCATTCTTCCTTGTCAATTTGGTCAAGGGTACGGAAATCTTCGAAAAATCCTTTACAAATCTCCTGTAATATCCCTCTAGTCCCATAAAACTTCTCACTTCTGTTGGCGTCTTCGGTCTCTCCCAATTCATCACCACTTCAATCTTTTCAGGATCTACTCTAATCTCTTCTCTTCCAACAATGTGTCCTAGAAATCTTACTTTAACTAACCAAAACTCGCACTTCGAGAACTTGGCGTACAATCTCTCCTTCCGCAATACCTCTAAGACTATTCTTAGATGTTCTGCATGATTAGCTTCTGTCTTTGAATATACCAAAATATCATCAATGAAAACTATGACAAACTTGTCCAAATACTCCTTGAATACTCAATTCATTAAATCCATGAAAGCAGCTGGTGCATTCATTAACCCAAAAGCCATAACGAGAAACTCGTAATGTCCATATCTTGTTCGAAAAGTTGTTTTTTGTATGTCTTCAGACTTAATCTTTAATTGGTGGTATCTAGATCGCAGATCAATCTTTGAAAAATAAGAGGCTCCCTTGAGTTGGTCAAACAGATCGTCAATTCTAGGCAAAGGGTATCTATTCTTAATCGTCAACTTGTTCAATTCTCGATAATCTATACAAAGTCGCATGTTTCCATCCTTCTTCTTCACAAACAACACTAGCGCACCGCACGGTGAAACACTTGGTCTTACAAATCCTTTGTCTAGTAATTCTTGTATTTGCTTTTCTAATTCCTTCATCTTCGTTGGTGCCATCCTATATGGAGCTTTCGAAACGGGTTTGGTGCCGGGTGCAAGGTCTATTGTAAACTTAATTTGTCTGTCCGGGGGTTAGCCAGGAAGTTCTTCGGGAAAAACGTCCAGAAATCTTTTACCACTGGAATGTCTTCCGAATTTGAAACTTCTCTACCTTTATCAACTACATACACCAAATACGCCTCGCATCCTTTTCGAATCAACTTCTTTGCTTGCATCAAGGTGAGAAATGTCTGAGTTTGCTTTTGGCCCTTGAACATTACTTTCTTACCTTGATGTGTACTTAATACTACTCTTTTATCCTTATAGTCTATTTGAGCACTAAAACTTGTCAGCCAATCCATTCCTAAAATCACGTCGAATTCTCCTGACTGGAAGGGAATAAGGTTCACAGGAAAAACGTGTCCGGCTATCTCTATCGAACAATAAGGACAAATACGATTTACAGATACTCTATCTTGATTAGCTAAGATAATGGATAAGGGTTCATACATTGATTGTATTTCACAGTTCAACTTATCAACAAAAGACTTCAAAATAAATGATCTAGTGGCTCCCGAATCAATCAATACTTTAGCACTAGAGGCATTCATAGAAAGCGTACCTGATACCACATCGGTACTTTGAATTGCATCCTTCATGGTCATATTGAAAGTTCTTTCTTGAGTTGGATAAGTCAAAGCTGGGCGATTTGAAGATGATGCTATCTGAGGTTGATTGAGAGATATTGGGAATGATGAGGTTGGCATAGAGTTACTTGATTCACAGGGTAGGGTACATTAGTCAGTTGCATCAATTGGTTATTATCCACTTTTTTGCATTCTCGTGACACATGTCCTGGTTTCCCACACTTATAACATATGATGTTCGCCTTCTGATTCTTGCATTCATGAGCATAATGGCCCTTCGTATGACACTTGAAACAAACTATATTCACCTTATTGCAGATTCCCATATGTCGCCTATTACAAATCTTACATTCTGGAACTGATCCTTGTGGGGGTTTCTGTCCATTGGTTGAATTAGATCTTGTCTTGTGTGTCTTCTTCCCAAATTCTCTCTTCTTATAGTTTTTGGGTCCACTCTGAGGTTTAAACCTTTGATTAGTCCTCTGATTCTGGCCCTTGTAACTTGAGCCTTCTTCTCCCGTTTCAATTCTTCTCTTCTTGTTGCCTTTCTCCTTTTGGATTTGCTCACTCTCGCCTTCAATTACCATCGCCTTCTTAACCACTTTAGCATAGGTGGTCAACTCAAAAGCTGCCACACGACTCCTTAACCAAGGCTTCAGTCCCTGCTGGAACCTTTTTGCCTTTTTCTCTTCAGAATCAACATACTCTCCTACAAACCTAGAAAGTTCTATAAACTTCTTCTCATATTCACCGACCGTCATGTTTTCTTGCTTTAACTCAAAGAATTTCATCTGCATTTGTGTTTGCATATAGCGAGGAAAATAATTATCCAAGAACATTCTCTTAAACCTATCCCAAGTAAGAACTTCAGTAGCTTCTAAAGCTTTCGCCGACTCCCACCAATAGTTTAATTCACCTTTAAGAAAATAAGTGGAATACTCCACCTTCTGGTTATCTCCAACAATCGTTAAGGCAAAGGCCTTTTCTATTTCCTTAAGCCAAGCATGAGCTTCTACCGGGTCTTGTGTTCCTCTAAATTTCGGGGGTTTTACAGATTGAAATGTTTTGAAAGTAGTGACACCTTCTGGGGGTGGTTGAAGTGGTTGCATTTGTTGAAGAAGTTGTTATTGTTGGGCTATAGTAGCAGTTTGTTGGCGTACCAACTCTACAAGTTGTGCTATATAAGGGTTTTGTTTTTCTCCATCATTTTCTTGGTTATTTTTAGGTCTTCCTCGGGCTCTTCTAGGTGCCATTTTTTGAAATAAGAGTTATACAGTTTGAGGGATACAAAATTAGGGTATTATTTGCAGTTATCATGGTAAACAGTTTTCAAACAATAAGGGTGATACATGGTGATAAGCAAGAAATTTTAAAGGAATCAAAGATAGTACATAACTGAATTTAACAGGGTTCAAGTCAAAAGGTACAAATCACAAGGTACAAATATGATTACAGATCCGAATTAAAATAGTACGAGAGTCTAGAATGGAAATAAATGACATGGTAATAAAAGGAACAACCTAATCCAAGCAACTAAAGGTCAAGTCTCCTAGAGCTCATCCTAAGCCTCCTCCTCAGACTCCTCCTCGGGTTCCTCCTCAGACTCCTCCTCACGAGTTCTCGCAATGTCGGGGGTAGTGTCCTCACATAGCATCTTAACCACAATCCCAAGCTCATCCACTATCGTCTGCACAGTAATCCGACTGGTCCGGTCACGGTGCATGGGCATCTCCTTCAATCTTGATGTGGCCACCTGGATCAATGATTCGAGCCTCAAAATGGTTTTCCCCTTAGGTCCATCACCCCTCACTTGCTTACTGGCATAGAGCTCCTCAAGACGTTCCACCAGCCTGATATACTTTCCTTGGAGAAAGTCATGATGCATCCTTAAGTTACATAGTCAGAGAAAGCAATTGTGTCGCTCTGCAGGGTCGAAAATAATGAATGTGCACATTACTGTCAAGTAATATATATATATATAAAGGTTAGATACGCTCTATTCGAATATCGCGTATTAGCACTCCTGATACAATAATATATACTCATACTTCCTATGGTCCTAATTGGGCTGTCCAGGGACTCTAAACCTAGGCTCTGAAGCCAAAAACTGTCACACCCCAACTGCAACACACACACACACACTCTAAATAAAAGAGAACCTTAATTATTACAAACTTATAAGTCCAAAGGACGATAATGATCTAATACAATCCAACCAAAATAATAACAATTCAAAGATCTTTACAAGTTCAGAGTTTGGAACAACCCTTCTAACTAATACCACGATTACATACTGGCGGATTTCGCCTAAACTATATATATTCTACCTGCGCCCTCAAATGGTCTTCACCTTGTCTAGCGGTTGACTTACGGGTGGTCTGCTTGGTACGAACCATGATTGCTAGCTGTAGATTAGGGTTAAACACAAGGAAGTGAGCTACAACGCTCAGCAAGTACTAATCATTCTACTAAGCATGACAATATCTCAAAATCACGAGTTCATAAATCAAGGGGTTATGGATACTGGTAAGAATGACAATAAGAAACATGAGGTTATAATATGAAGACGTGGTAAAATTATAGCAAGTGAAACATGGTATATGGAATCATGATATCGGGCAATATGCAATAGTATAAAGATATGGTAGAATCTAAATAATCAAAACATGGCATATGGTATCATGGCATCGGGCAATCATGTTATAATTATCAAATCATCAAAATCAGTTTAGGACACTACGGATTACAGCCGGTGATCAGCCGCGAAGTAATCCAGAATCGTGCTGGGTTCTCAAATATAATGGGATCCCTAGGCTATATGTGAGCCTATCAATAACGTGAAAAGGACTTGCGTCTTGGTCCAATCCACTATGATAAGAAAACATTTATTTTATTTTATTGATTTATAACATGTTTGTCGGGGAAAGATTGGATCTCAGCGTAATTGAATTACATTCAAGGAAAGAATATTTGAAGGTAAAGTACAAATCAAGATAAGAGTGATTAACGGAAGTATTTGAAATAATTATGGACATGGGGGTTGTTATAACTAAGCATTTGTGGGAAATGTATATATATGAGCAACAGTTATAAGAATAAAGAGGTAAGTAACTTGCCAACAATTATAAGCATAAGAAAATAGTAGTACTTGTAATATCCGGGATATATCGTGTATTTATTTTTGCTATTATATAATTATTATGTGTGTTCAGTATCTATTCTGTGAGCTAATTGTTAAGTGTTATCTGTACTTGAATATTCAAAAATAATATTAATTGAGTATTTTAATTTTTATATGTCCAAAATAAAATATAGATAATTGTCATATCTTCCTAATTATTTTTATGTTGGTTTATGGATTTATAAGAATCATATGAAATTTCTAAAATCTTTTTTCCGGGTAATTAAAATCTATTTTATAAAAACGGGAACCAACCGACGTCAACCGTTATTACGTTTTTGGAACCCGAAACTCTTTCGAGAACTCCTTCCTAACCTAATTGTAATATTCCGAGCATATTCCATGTTTTGACTTTTTCGATCCGGCTTACGATTTGTCCTGCGCGGGTCCCGGCGCAACATTTTCGATACAATATTCATTTTGGTAAATCAATAAAACCCGTATTTTCGATAAACGGGAGCTTTTTATTAAACTATCACAATTATCACTTCGTAATACGTGTAACCAGGCGCTGAGACCAAGACCGCAACACAAATTGTACTGATTTGGATAATTATCCCGAAACCGATACCGTTTGGATCAATTTTTACAAATAAACGTACCGTTTTATATCCGGAATGATCCAACGGGATACAAATTTTCCGTAATTATAAATAGCCTTTTTCCGTATTTTATTTCGTATCAAAATCATTTGCAGATAGTTAATTATATAATTTTCAGAGAAAAACCCTAATTACATAAACTGTTCTAAGAATCAAACAGCAAAACGAAGGCGTTACTGATCTCTGTGTTCAAAGCTTGAGTAACCAAAACGAAGGATTTGAAGTGTTCTATCAGATTCTGAGCTTTGTTTCACTGCAGAAATCAAGGTTATTTTTCTAAAAATTTATTTATTTTCGAATTTATTTTATTAAAAATATGAATTTTTGTTCGGATGATTGTTTGTATGATTTGATGATTGCATGTTGTAGAGCTTGTTTTCATGATGATTTTCATATGTCATACGTCTGATTTGGAGTTCAATAACATGTTCAAATTTGAGTTTGATTTTCGAATTTCAAAATTAGGGTTTATAACCCGTATGAATGTTCTTAATTGAAATTTGGGGGTTTCTTATTCTGTGATAGATTGATGTTGTGTTATAGTGGGTTGTGTTCTCTGTGAAATTTGCAATCTAGTCGTATAAGTTTCATGAACCAACGAGGTCTGTAGAGAAGGGAGTTGTGTTTTGAAGTTTTCCGATGTTCGCCGGAAACTGGAAAACTTCACGGCCAAATTCCGGCCAACTCAGGGATTGTTAGGATGAATTGATTGCAAGGTTGTGTTCCTGATGTTGTGTAGATGTGATCTGGAGGTGTTGGTGGGGTGAGGACGCCGGGAACGTGTTCTCCGGCGAACCCGACTGTTTTCCGGCGAAGGGCTGGAAAATTACAGTTTAGTACCCCAACTTTTAAAAACGATGAAGCTAGGTCCCTGAAGTTTCAAGACTTTGCAAATTTAGGATTCCTGTTTATAAAATGTTTAAAAATCATATTTCCTATTTATTTTTATTATAAAAATTCATTTTTAAATTCTGAAAATTCTAAAAATTATTATTTTAATTCTGAAAATTATTTTTAATTCACAAATAAATCTAAATTAATTAGTTAATTAATTTCAGTTAATTTATAATTGATTAATTGGTCAATTAATTCAAAAATTAATTGATTAATTGATTTAATTAATTATTAATTGATTTTAATTAGTTATTTAATTAGATTTAATTATTTAAAAATGATTTAAAAATTCTGAAAAATAGTTTCGAGCTTTAAAATATTATTCTAAATTATTTCCAAGGCTCGATAATTATTCTAAAATTATTTCGGAGCCAGAATGGGCCAACCGAACCCTATTTATTAACCCGAAATTGATCCAACGACCCGTTTTAATTCCGAAAAATGTTTTAAAAATCATTTTAAATAGCAGAAAGCCTATTTATGACCCGAGACTTCTTTATAAATAATATATCATTGATTACGTGATGTATTATATGCTACATGTGACTTGTTAATTGACTATCGGTCTATATATTCGGTGTTTACTTGATTATTGCATAACTTTCAATCCGTTAATCGGATTTGGGTAAAACGAAGGGTAGATAGAAGTATGTGTTGAATAGAATTCCATGAGTAAATTATTGATAGATGCTTATGATATGTGAGTAGAAGAGGCAAGACGTAAGAAAGGGAAACAGATAGTTGAAGAGTAAGACGGTTGTGATTGGAAATGAGTGCAGTGTAGTAAGCTAATATCAGGCAAGTGTTCTGAACTTTCTCGAGATATTGTAGTACTTGATAATCCTGTGATATTGTAAGTGCTTTGAAGCACAGAAACCTAAATCCTGATTTCAGTTATTGTCCTTGAGCCATGAATCATATTATTTCTAATCCATTGATTATTGTATACCTAAACAAGAACCATAAATCTACGATACTACTCTACAAATACATACAAACTAAATACCAAACACTGAAATGAACTATTATATACTCAACCCATGGTATCTTATACTTTGAAAGACCGAATCCTTGAAACCTTGAAACGTTGATTCCTTTGTTATCCAATTCTTTCATTACCCAGCATCCAAGATTTTAAATTGCCTTATTGATCCTTACAAGGATTGAAACCCTTTCTTTATTAAACATTTATTGTTGTTAATGATTTCAGTTATTGTTTATTATTGCATACTCTGTTATTATGTTAGAATTGGATTGTTTTTATAAAATTGTGGACCAGATTCGTGGTCAGACCATATAATGGTCAAGTTAGGCCAATGTGTGCCTTGGATCCAGTAGTTAGAGCAATACTGTGTGCCTTGCTCGGGGTTAGTGCGTGACTGATCAGCAGCCTAACCTTGGTTTTAAATTAAAAGTATAATATCCAATTCTAAATCATAATCCATTGTTCACTTGATATCATAACCATATTCACCTGATGATCATTATTCTCAGTTTTGTCATTGTGACTTGCTGAGCTAGTTAGCTCATTTGTGCGATGTTATTTATATTCTTTCCAGTTAAAAAGGAACCAGTTGGTAAAGAGGATCCCCAGTCCAGCGCGATAGCTAGGGGTTCAGGTTGAGAAAGCTGAGCTAGTAGGCTTCTTTTGGAATAATTTAAGTTTGTAAAAGTTTGTAATAATGTTTAATACTCAGTTTGAATTTGAAATAGTTGGGATTTGAACGGTTTGTAATATATTAGTGTGTTTGGCTTGTGTGCATACTTTAACCTGTTGCGGTCCGTGGTGGTTGGTAAGTAGGGTCATTGCATATATTATTATTATCTTTATTATTGTTATAAGCAGGTTATAATTAAGGTGTGTGTGTGGACCCCAAACTTCTGACCCGGGTTTGGAGGGCGCCACAGTACTCGCTAACAATTTTAAGCATAAGAAAATAGTACTTGCCTTCCAAATGTTCTAAGATTATTCGATCTTGGCGGCACGAGTCTTCCCCTTCGCTTCGGAACCTACACATTATATTAATCTCATTACTATTCACTCTTTATCGACTTATAAGCCTATAAGCTTCTAGACTAACTTTACCCCTATCATAACTACGATTACACAAACTTATGATTAAAGATAACTTAATCACATACAATTCAAGTAATCCACATAGTCACATAATCACGTAATAGCATGGCATATGATACTTAGCTATTACCACCTAAATCTCTAAGCACGTAAACAAATAACACTTAAGAACTATCACTAATGTTTCACTCTATCTATTCTGATCTTAAATTAAACCAAAAGATGTTATGCAACACTCAGACCCTTCACTCCTAAGTCCCAAACACAACATACACCACTAAGGTTTCCTAATGTCACTCTAAAGGGTGCTCTCGGGTTTCTTGGTGGAAGTGGGTGTCTCCACCTTGGGACTTCATTCCGAACCACTTCCTACAGGTTGTGAAGACTCTAAACTAACTTCTAAAGTTGGTGAGACACAAAGGCCTCATTCCTAAAGGTTTAGAAAGGTCAAGACTCTCACCAAAGTCCCCTGCGAGCAACAGTTTGCACGTCCTGTACTCTTTAGCCGATATCTCAACTTCTACTCAAGGCATTCTAACAAAACCAATTCCCATAGATTCTTAAGACCTAGACCTAACTCTCAGACTTGGTTTCATGCCAAGGCCTCACCTAGGCCTCTCTAGGCTTCTGCCCAAAGTTGACACTTGTCCAGCCTTCCTCGAATTCACTCTGCCCTGTTTTCACTCACATAAAACTCACTTTTCTCATTCAATTTTTAATTCTAAATGTTTGTTAAGCTTACTAGGGATGCATTACACTTATTCAAGTCAAGGCCCCATGAAGGCCTAGCCTAAGGCATGGTTATAGTCGACCAAAGTTCAAGCTTATGCAATTTCGCCCTGTTCTGAGTTACTCTCGGAAATGTGTGTGTGTGCCTACCTAAATGAAAGTTTTTCAATGAATCAAAACCACGGGACTCAAGTAAAACTCAATTCCTAACTCCAGTATACTTGGGCCTAGAAAGGCCTTACCACAACTCACGTAAAACAGCCTATACTTGTGGTGAAAAATTCTGCTACAAAGTGCCTAGTGTACCTCCTTCCACTTTAACTCCCAAATCAACACCAAAACCAACATGCAAGCCCACAAATCTATCCTACATTGTACACAACCCTACTAACTATCATTCTATGGAAAAATACGAGCTTGAACTTAGCTATAATGGTCATTAACCGAGGCAAAAACAAAGAGCATCGCACAACAGATTTTACATATGAAATTTTAGGCAAATATTCGAACCAAAAAACATGGTAACAACTTGATGGCTACTGTAACAACCCAAATCCGGGGTCAAGATTTGGTGTCACTAGACAATTTTTACATCAAATAAAATAATGAATAAATAACCCCTTATTTCCGCATCATTTACAGTTTATGGTATGAAACAAGAATCTAACCTTCTACAATTCACAACAACTACAATACAAGTTTGAATACCTTTACGCTAATGTCCTTGTCTTATTTTTCAAACATCTTCTTCTTCTCGCAGCGGAGATCTCTCTAACTTCTGTTGTCTAATGAAAGATATTCACTTTTATCTTTATCTGCTTCTGAAAGAAATAAGAATTTACAAAGTAAGAGTGAGCCAAAAATGCCCAGCAAGTATATAATTTGAGTTTCAAGCATTAGTATCAAAGGAAAATTTCAGGACAAAATCATTAAAAAAATTTAAACAATCTTATTTATTTGAGGGAGTTGAGTGAATAAATGTTGGCTGTTACCAGCCTTTAATTATAAATCCAAAAGTGACATGCGATTCCCGGATTCATCTCCTGAATCAGGGTTTTGTCCGGTTTTGGAATCATAAAACTTTTCGAGAGAGAATGTCGTTAATGGCAATCAACAATAAATTAGACTAGACACTAGTTCACACTTATACCCTACTGATCAGTCAGGATATAGTGTAGATCTATACCCAACCGTATAGATCCATTCAGGTACCTAGGCACTATCGCCCAAGGGTCCAGTCCATCCCCGACCCATAGGGTACAACTCAGTGCTGGCCCTCACAATAACCATCCGACCCGTAGAGTATTTTGATGTCAAATCATTTTGATTTCAAAACATCCCAACTCAGGGTTCGCAAATAACCCGAAAGAATGGGTATTTGCTCAAGAGAGCAATCGATAATATAAGAACAATAATGAAAGGAACTTGCATAATAAGAGTACTTGCAGCGAAATATAAAATAGTTAACTATTCTGAACTTAGAATACGAATGAAGAGATAATTGCAGTATTTTACGAGAAAAATAAGGAGTACTTGCCTTGGTAAGCTTTAATCGCTATTATAGGTTGACTTCGGACCGACTTGAACGTTCGGTTTTATCGTTAAACTACTATCCTACTCTGGATACGATCCTAATACTCAGGTCCTTCGATTGGAACCTCGCTGAGCTCGATGATTAATCACTAGATCATTCCTAATCCAACGTCACTCCTCGGGTTTTCCGACTAGGACCTACAAGGTTGAAATACCCTAATTCAGATAATCGTCTCGCTTAACATAACACCACTATCCTTTTCTACCCATACGATTTCATAACCCAACTCATATTTATATGTATTTTTGAAATACACATAGCAATTATTGTTCACATCTTCGAAACTCGGTTCGGTATTTATTTTCGGAAAGTATGTATATTCGTTGTTTTGAAAAATAGGTAATCGATTATTTACAAAATATCTTGTCTCAACCCGTAATTAAGTTCGTATAATATAATTATATGGTTGTCCGACATCTCCGATAATTTTAGGTTACGTTCCCGTATTTTCGGAATTAATTTCCTGAAAATCGGGCAACGTCTCATTTGTTTATCGGCCTACCCGTCGAAACAATTCGACGTCAACAATTCAACAATTAATCCAATTTCACAACCAACAATCCCAATATTGAAAAATCTCAATAACTGACACAAATTTAATTATTAATTATTATTGATATTTTTATGTTTCTATTTGTAGGACTCAGATTATATCATCACAGTCCACCGTCGGCTCGCCGAGGCTCATCACCGATAATGATAAAATTCGCGGGTTCCCATTTATAACGGACGTCCGACACGAATTTCACCGATTAATTATGATAATCCCGCATGAATTTATTTATATCACAAAACCTTAATCAAATAAATCCTGCAGTAAATAAAATAAATTAATTAATAACTAATCTCGAATTACATCGCACACATATATATATATATACGAACAATAGAAGCCAGTACGGGGTTATCTCCGGGAACAAACCGAAAATAAAGGCGGTGATCGGAAAAATTCGCAGCGGCGGCGGTGTTACCACCGGAAAAAAAGGAAACAACAGCGGCAAAACGGCAGCCTGGAACAGCAGGAGAAACGTAAAGGAAAATAGAGGGGAGAGAGGAAACAAAAAGGAGAGGTGAAGAATGAGGGCATGAGAGATTTGCGAGAGATTGAAAGGAGAGGAATTGGGATGAGAGGGGTAAAAGAATGCGTACACGCGAGAGAGACACAGGGTGTTGTGTTCTCTCTTTCTATTTTTTTCTGTAAATTCATATTTGGTACATTTCTATTTATTTTGTGAATTCTAAGCCTAATATTTATTCAGTTATTTGCGATTTAACATCATATTTCACAGACAAAAAACAATTCCAAATAATTCCAAATAACCCTTAAAATCTCCCAAATATTTAAAAATTAATAAAATAAAGTTTTCATTATTTTTAAAACATTTTTAAATTGCACATCAGACCCACATTTAACGAATTAACGAACAAACGCGCTGGTGAATAAGAACCAGAAAATTTTCGGAGTAATTTTAAAATTCTCGAAATATTCCAAACTTAATAAAAATATGGATTTCTTAATTTTTGAACAATTCTGGAAATAAATACTGATTTTATAATTAAATGAAATCAGAAAATCATTTAAAGATAAATAATCAATAAAATATTGATTTCTATATTTTATAAACTCCTAAAATAATAAATAAAATTATAAAGCAACAAAAAAAAATTTTAGAGATAATTTTAGCATTTATAAGAATAAATATTCAATAAAATCATCTTAAAAACAAAATAATTCCATATAGTTCAATAATTAATTATACAAATAAGGTTCATATCCAACAATTACCCAAAACTAACAATAAGGTAATACACAGCTAACAGACCCATCACATATTTTATTTATTTAATAATTCGATAATTATATTTACATATCGGATCTGAAAATAGGTTATTTAGCCGCTAAGTAATTATATAACGATATAATTTTAATACCATATTTGGATAATTATTAAAACAGAGCCTCTTATAAAACACTTGATACGATAATAAGGGAATAATATCTCGCCTTTTGAGAATACAGATTTTTATCGATCTATAAAATGATTAGCGTATCGAAAATTTCACGCCGGGACTCGTACAGGTCAAACCGTACCCCGGATCGAGAAAGTCAAAACACGGAAAGTGTTCAGAATTATCAGATTAGGTTAGGAAGGAGTTTTCGGAAAAGTTTCGGGTTGTAAAAAGGCAAAAATGGTTGAAGTGGGACGATTTCTGATTCTAAAAAAGTAATTTTATAATTTCGTAAAAATGATCATTATTAATTCTATAAATCCTTATAAAATCACGTAACACTCCAAAAATTTCCAGAAAAATACAAAAATCATCTAGATTTTATTATGGATAATTAAAAATTAAAATATCCTAATTTTATCATACATAACACCCAAATATTAATATCAATCATCAAATAATTCAACAAAATTCACATAATAATCACATAATAACTATTTATTGATAAAATAATTACATAATATTTCCCGGACGTTACATCCTTCCCCCCTTAAAAGGATTCCGTCCTCAGAATCATGCTAAGGAGCAAACAATGTTACATTTCGAGTATCTTACTTAAAATTTCTCAGGACTCATCATTTTAACCACTACTCAACAGTCTTTTTCCAATATCAACATCTATCAGTTCTTCATGCAACCTAATTCAAATCTCTATTCCGTACATATGGAGCTAAATTACTCTTCCTGATCATACACATATGAATGTCTTATGAACTCGATATACCTGTGACAAGGCCAACTCATTTGCAGTCGTTCTATCTATCTCATTGTCTCAAAGGACTAACTTAATTTACACTAATCTTCTTTTCTTTCTAATTCCAATAATTTGTGCTCACGAATGCCTTCCATTTTCACTGACTGTTCTACTTTACTTTCCATGTCTCTTTCTGTTCGATCAGTCTAACCTATAATCCTGTTCAACTGTATTCGGGAACCCTTAATTGATCTTCTATACTTTTCATTCATCTGCGAATCATATACTAAACTCCTGGTGTCTTCGGTTTCTAGATATCTTAAGTCTATTCTAAAATTTAAAGTTAAAAAGAAAATTTCGATAATTGGATTTAACTCACCCTTAATAGTATGCCTCAATTTCTTTTTAATCACTATCAAGTATATTCATCGAGCGAGAATCTTTTACTATCTGAAAGAAAAAGTATTAATTTGGAATGGGCTGAATCATAAATTTATTCAAACCAAACTCCTGGTACTAATACTCATTTTGTTGTTATATTAAATTAGATATCAATATGAACATTGATGCTCACAACGTCCTATACTGAAGTCAACATCAATCATCTATATTAATACCACCTTTGATATCTAACAACAAAGTAAGTATCATCATAAACCAGAAACTGAATCAAAACCTGCTCTTCAATTTTTAACTTTTCCAATTCCTTTACCACTCCCCAACAATCTTAATGGTATTCACTCTTTCCTTTCTACTCAAGATATTTGTTCCTAAATGGACCTTGCCTGGTTGGTAGATAACCAACCCTCCATAGCTCATAATCAATTATGACCAGAATTCATATCTTTGAAGCTTATAACGCAGTTGCTACTTTTCACCCTTCGCATACATATCTTCAGGTGTTCAACTTGGTCTTCCTTAGTCCCTGAATGGGCGAGGATGTTATCAATAAATATAATTACACTATCCAAATACTCCTTATACCCTATATTCATTTAACCCTCAAGAATGACGGGTGCATAATATCATTAGAACTCATGGTACCCATACCTTACTCTAAACATAGTCTTTAGTATGACCTCAGGTTTACAACTTCGGTTAATCAATGCGTAACTTCATACCTCCTTTCTTCTTTTCTATGACCACTTTTGTGCATAGCGCGAAACACTTCTTATTTTATTATTCCTTCATTCCACACTCCTGAAGTTTCCTTAATTCATTACTTCATCCCTACTGGGTCATACAATAAAGGGCTTTTGACACTAGCTCAACTATGTGCAATAACCGATGAAATTTTTTTACTTCATTCCCCGAGGTATGCTTGGTAAATTATTCGTCAGAACCTTCGGGACTTCAATTTAATTCTAAAGAATTCCGATATGAGATTAATTGTAACGTTCTTCTCTAACAGTTCACCACAAATACTGTTGTTTAATCTTCCCTGTTTACGCACATTCTTTGAATGAAATTCCTATTTTCAATTATCGGCATTTCACTTCATTCTCCTATCAGTTCTGGCACAACTGACGTTCACAACTTGCTTATATCCTGGATCATTTTATAAAATTTCTTTATCATCTTTTTGATTCCACTTCTTTTCTTAATTGGTTCTCCATTCTCAGTATTCATTATCTCTTTTAAACATAAGGGATCTCTTTTTATTGACAATATTAATTTGTTCATTATTAGATAAGCCATTTCTGGAGTTCACACTGGAATGAAGGATTTTATTTATAATATTTAAATTCTTATTAACAGAATTATTAAAATTCATCGATAGCGATTTTCTTAACCTCACTTTGTTAGATATATTTGATAATATCATGTGTAATATGATTTGTGTTTAGCTTTCAGATCTTACTTAAACAGGACAAATCTGTACTTAACTGGAAATCAGCACTTATACTGAAGACAGAGCTTAAGATATCAGAACATAAGTTATCAGAACTTAAGATTCAGAAGATATCTATCAGAGGATAATATCAGGACTTAAGATGACTCTCAGATAAGGCAGGCGACTGATTGAAAGGAAAGAAGATCGAGACTAAGACAGAAAGAATTGTGCATGAAGAAGGAATTCTATGAAGAATAGAATACTTGGAAGAAAAGATAACTAGTTGATATATTTTAGGAAGCAGAATTATATTCCATATCAATTAGAAGATTATCTTGTAATTGTGTATTATATAAACACAGGCATAGAGTTTACACTATAAGTGTTACGATTATCGAAGTTATTATTCTTGGTAACTCTAGCAGCTCTCGTGATAATTTGTTCATCACTGAGAGAGAACAGTTTCATATTGTAACAGAGTTTATTGTGTTGAATAAAATCTGTTTTCAGTTACTTGAGTTCTTATATTCGATTTGATTGTGCTAAAAACTGTATTCAACCCCCTTCTACAGTATGTGTGACCTAATAAGTGGTATCAGAGCGATCTATTAACACACAAACAGTTTAAGATCCAAAATCAATCATGTCTGTAGAAGAAACTCCAACCAAGCCCACCAAAACTGAAGAACCTCCAAAAACCATAACCCATAGTCGATATGTGACTATAAGAGTTCCCATGTTGAAACCTTCTGAGTATTCCATATGGAAAGTGAAGATGGCTATGTTCCTGGAAGCTACAGATCCAGAATATCTCGACAGGATTTATGAAGGACCACATATGCCAACCAAACTCTCTGTGGAAGTTGCAGGTCAGCCAGCAAAGTCTGTACCAAAAGGAGAAAAGTGATTACACTGCTGAAGATATCTCATCGATTGCAAAGGATGCAAAGGTAAGACACTTGTTGCATAGTGCCATTGATAATGTCATGTCAAACAGGGTAATTCAATGCAAGACTGCAAAAGAGATATGGGATGCTTTGGAAACAAGGTGTCAGGGAACTGATTCAGTCAAGAAGAACAGGAAAACTATACTCACTCAAGAGTATGAGCACTTTGACTCAAAGCCTGATGAGTCATTAACTAATTTATATGACAGATTTGTCAAACTCTTGAATGATTTGTCACTAGTTGACAAAGAGTATGCTATTGAAGATTCAAATCTTAAATTCTTGTTAGCTCTTCCTGAAAGATGGGATTTGAAGGGCACAATAATAAGAGACAACTATAATCTTGACGAAACAACTCTTGATGAAATTTATGGGATCCTCAAGACTCATGAACTTGAGATGGAACAAAGAAGCAAGAGGACTGGAAGAAATTCAAGGACAGTTACTTTTGTGGCTGAGGAGAAAATTCCCAAAGAAGCTGCCTCAAGGAAAGGCAAGGGAAAGGCTCTCATCACAAAGTCTGATACTGAGTCATCAAGTTCTGATAGGGATGATGACTCAGATACTGAAAGTATACATGCAATGGACCCTGATGAGGAGATGATGAAGCTGTGTGCTCTTATGGTGAAAGGGATCACAAAGATTGCATACAGAAAATTTAGGAGAGGAAAGAAGTTTTCCAAGAAAGGTGCAAGTTCTGATAAGAAAGGTTTTAGAAAATCTGAAGGCAAAGGAGGAAAGTCCGACAGAGGAGATTACTCAAATGTTAAATGCTATAATTGTGGTGAGAAATGCCACATATCTCCAGATTGCAGAAAAGGGAAAAGTGACAAAGGCAAGGCTCTTGTCACAAAGAAGAAAAGCTGGTCAGATGCTTCAGATTTTGAGGATGAGGAAAACTATGCCTTGATGGCAAATGCTGATAGCAGTAACGATACTGCTGACTTAAAGGTACCTCAAACTACTTATGCCTTTCATACTGATGATATTAATGAGTTGAGAAGATATCTTAAGACCATGTTCATTAGTTATAAAGATCAAACTTTAACATGTGAAAGATTAACTTCTAAAAATCTTGCTTATAAAAAGAGGAATGATTATTTAGAAAAAGAGTTAGTCATGTTCCATCAAACTCAGAAAGATAGAGATGATGCCTTTTATGTTAGGGATGAAGTGTTAAAAATGAATGATTCTCTAAAAACTGAGTTAGAAAAGGAAAGAGAGATTATCAGGACTTGGACTAACTCTGGTAAAGCAACTCATGATATTCTTAGTAGTGGAAACTGGAGAGAGGACTTAGGTTATGGAGACGATAAAAATAGTAAGGGAACTGTAGAAACTAAGCCTATTGTTGTTAAACAAAAACCAAAGGTAAATCCTGTTAAGTTTGTAACTGCAAAGTCTGATATTGAGAAATCAGAAGTTAAGGAGAAAGTAACTTCTGACAACCCTAAACAGGATAAGCCAATTGAAGTTAACATAGGCTTAATGAACAAAAGTAACAATTATAACTCTGTTCCTAATGCTCCTAGAAAAACATGTCATAAATGTGAAAATTCTAATCATCTGGCTTCTTTTTGCAGGAAGAATAAGAATATAAACTCATTACCTTCAAAATCAGGAGTTAGGAGTCAGTTTGTTAGATATAAGCCACAAAATCCTTGTATTCATTGTGGTAGTTTATGGCATTCCATTTATACTTGTAAGGAATATCATAGTTTATACTATGATTATTATCAAATAAAACCTTCTATAAAGAAAGTTAGCATTATTCCTTCTAGTATAAGTTCTGATGCAAAGTCTGATATTAAAAATACTGATAAGAAAACTGTTAACATAAACTCTGATGCTAAATCCGCTGCAAATGTTAACAAACTTAAAAAGGCCAAAGGATCCAAGCAAGTATGGGTCCTTAAAACTAATCATTAGTGGTCTTTGTGATTGCAGGGCAACAGGAAGAACATCCTAGTTCTGGACAGTGGATGTTCAGGACATATGACTGGAAATAAAGCCCTTCTATCAGACTTTGTGGAGAAAGCTGGCCCAGGTGTTTCTTATGGAGATGGCAACATTGGAAAAACTCTGGGATATGGCAATATCAATCTTGGGAATGTCATCATTGAAAAAGTAGCTCTGGTCTCAGGACTTAAACATAATCTGCTGAGTGTGAGTCAAATCTGTGATAGAGGTTATCATGAGGATTTCTTTGAAGAACACTGTGAAGTTGTAAGCAAATCTACAGGCAAAGTTGTTCTAAAAGGATATAAACATGGTAACATTTATGAAGCCAAGCTTTCAACAAGTACTGATGGTTCTGCAATCTATCTGTTAAGTAGAGCATCAATTGAAGAAAGCTGGGATTGATACAAGAAACTCTCTCATTTAAATTTTAACAAAATAAATGAACTAGTCAAGAAAGATCTTGTGAGAGGACTGCCAAAGTCAGTATTGCTCCTGATGGCCTTTGTGATTCATGTCAGAAGGCAAAACTAAGAAAATCTTCATTCAAGAGCAAGACTGAATCATCAATTCCTGAGCCTTATCACCTACTACATGTTGATCTATTTGGTCTAGTGAATGTCATGTCTATTGCAAAGAAGAAATTTGCTATGGTCATCGTGGATGAGTTCACTGAAGGGTTTTTAGCACATAAACGCAGTGAAAACGTAAATTTAAATCTTAAAAAAAAACTGAAACCCTCCGCAGGATCCATGCGAAAAATAATATTTAATTCGTAGTTCAGTATGTTTACCTGAAGAAGCTTTACGTTAATGGAAAGATGGAGGTCTTTAATGGCGATCCAAAAACGATGAATGGAGATCCTTAGCAGCTGCTCCTCAAGTGTGAAGCACTCCACCGGTATCCACCAAGAAAACGATGTAATGAAGGAGGATGAGATGGAGAGAATTAGGGTTTTGTAAATCTTTTTGGTTTTAGGCAAAAATAGGGTCTATAATAGTATATTTATAGGCAAAATTTTCAGCTGAAAATTTTCCCATAAAATATTATTATTATTAACCCTTTATTTTTCTCACTAATAATTAAACACCTTTTAATTATTAATCCTTTTTCTAAACTCTTTAGAAATAATTCTCTCACTTGATTTAATTTCCAAAAATTAAATTATTAATTAATAATATTAAGAACCTTTTCTTAATTAGTTTATAATAATTAAATCTCATTTAATCAATTATTAAATTTGCCAATTAATTATTTATTTCATAAATAAATAATTATCAGCCATTATTAATTAATTCCTCCACCATTAAATCATTCTCTTTTATGGTGTGACCCTGTAGGTTCAATATTAAGCCGGTAGTAGAAATAAATAATAATAAAACTATTTTATCATTATTTATATAAATTCTCTAATTCATTAAATATGATTAGTTAATTAATCATATTTATTCTACATCGTGAGGGATACTTCTCAGCATATCGCGACTATCTGGATAATACGAATTCACTGCTTAGAATACCAAGAACCTATTCAGTGAGTAGTTACCGTACAATCAATTCCTTCTACCCTGCAATGTCACAATTAAATACAAGGCATTGAACTTGTGTCAAGCCTATCTTATTTAATCATTTGCTTTCCCATTCACTATGCTTAGTTCTATTTAATGTAAATTAGAAACTCCTTTCTAATTTCATTCACTCTGGCCAGAGATTCCTGAACTAGCATAAGTGGATCAGCATTGAACATTCTCTTCCTTCACTGGAAGGGGTAGATCCTTTATTGATCATACACTATCTTCGTGTACAAATTCCTATACCCAGTAGAGCCCTTATAATTGTCCCTTGAGACTGAGAACTAAACCAAAGCATAGTTCAGTGTACACAAGATGACTATGATGACCTCAAGTCTAAGGATACTTGTACAACTATCATTATGTGAACAACTGCTGACACGTGAGTGAACTCCATCAGTTGTTTAACTGTGTGAGTCATGTTCAGTGAACTTATTCTATAATAAGCACCTACATACTAGCTATAATGTCACCACACAAATGTCTATGAGAACAGACATCCTTCATAATGAAGCAAGCATAGTATGTACCGATCTTTGCGGATTATTAATTACCAGTTAGTAATCCTATGACCAGGAACTATTTAAGTTTAGAGCTATCATCTTTTAGGTCTCATTATTATGATCTCATCACAATCCATAAGAAGCTTAACTCTAAACTGTGGTATATCTTATTTAAACATTTAAATAGATAGAGCCCACAATAAAAACAAAACAAGTCTTTTATTAATATCAATGAAATCAAAACAGATTACATAAAAGTTATTCCTAAATCCTCATACATGATTGGACTTAGGACATATCTCTTTCAATCTCCCACTTGTACTAAAGCCAATCACTCTAGTATCTAATACCCATCTTGTCTTTATGATGATCAAAGTGACTTTGAGAAAGTGGCTTTGTGAGTGGGTCTGCTACGTTGTTATGTGTGTCAACTCTATCGACGTTGACATCTCCTCTATTTTCAACTTAGATTCACCACCAAAAACAAGAAAAATGTCCTGAGTCCTTCGCAAGTACTTAAGGATGTTTTTCACTGCTTTCCAGTGGTCTTCACCTGGATTGGACTGATATCTGCTCGTCACACTAATTGAATAAGCAACATCAGGCCTTGTACACAACATCGCGTACATGATAGATCATATTGCTGAAGCATAAGGAATCTTACTCATACGCTCTCTTTCCTCAGGTGTCTTAGGAGACATTTTTTTCGGAAAGGGACACTTCATGGCTCATCAGTATGAGACCACTTTTGGAGTTTTCCATGCTAAACCTTTTAAGCACTTTCTAGATGTACGTACCCTGGGTAAGACCTATCATTCTTCTAGATCTATCTCTATAGATCTTCATACCGAGAATGTAGGATGCTTCTTCCAAGTCCTTCATGGTGAAGTTCTTTGATAGCCATACTTTGACTGATTGTAGCATCGGTATATCATTTCCTATAAGAAGTATGTCATCCACATACAATACAAGAAATATTACCGCGCTCCCACTAACCTTCTTGTAGACACATGGTTCATCTATGTTTTTGATAAAACCAAACTCTTTGATTGTCTCATCAAAACGGATGTTCCATCTACGAGAAGCTTGCCTTAAACCATATATGGTTCGTAGCAGCTTACACACTAGGTGTTCATTTCCCTTGGAAAGAAAACCCTCTGGCTGTGTCATATACACTTCCTCCTCAAGTTCCCCATTGAGGAAGGCCATTTTCACGTCCATTTGCCAGATCTCATAGTCATATTAAGCAGCAATTGCAAGCAAAATCCGAATTGATTTTAACAGGTCTACAGGCGAAAAAGTTTCATCAAAGTCAATCCCTTGCCTTTGTTTGAATCCTTTTGCCAGGAGCCCGACCTTATAGGTCTCCACATGGCCATCTGCTCCAATCTTTCTTTTATATACCCACTTGCACCCAATAGGCTTAACACCTTTAGGCGCCTCAACCATAGTCCATACTTGGTTGGTATACATAGATTCCATTTCGGATTTTATGGCACTATGCCATTTTTCTGAGTCAACACTACTCATAGCATTATTATAGGTCACAGGGTCGTCATCATCAATGATTGACAAATCATTGTCATTCTCAATGACAAGGTCATAATACCTATCAGGTTGGCGAGACACTCTCCCTGACGTACGAATGGGTTGTTCCACAGAAGGTTGTTCAGTCTGAACAGGTGTTTCCACTTGATCCGTAGTAGTTTGTGCTTTTTGAACTTCATCAAGTTCAATTTTGCTCCCACTGTTTCCTTCAAGGATAAACTGCTTTTCCAAGAAGGTAGCATGTCTGGAGACAAATACCCGATGATCAGTGTAAAAATAATACCCTAAAGTCTCTTTAGGATATCCCATAAAATTACATTTTACAGATCGAGATTCCAGCTTATCTGGGTCAACTTTCTTGACATAAGCTGGACATCCCCAAATCTTAACATGTTTAAAACTCGGTTTCCTTTCTTTTCATATCTTATATGGAGTTTGAGGAACATATTTGGAAGGCACCTTATTCAGTAAATATGCTGAGGTTTCCAATGCATAACCCCACATGAATACTGGAAGATTCGCATAGCTCATCATGGACCGAACCATTTCTAACAAAGTTCGATTTCTCCTTTCAGATACCCCATTCAACTGTGGAGTATATGGAGGATTCCACTGGGAGACTATACCATTTTCTTTGAGATAATCTAGAAACTCTCCATTCAAGTATTCACCACCTCGATTTGATCGAAGAGTTATAATACTGTGTTTGGTTTGTTTCTCCATTTCATGTTTGTATTCTTTGAACTTTTCAAAGGCTTCAGACTTGTGTTTCATCAAATACACATATCTGAATCTAGATCTATCATCTATGAAAGTAATGAAGTAAGAAAATCCACCCATGGCTTGCGTAGACATTGGTCCACATACATCTGTGTGTACCAATCCTAGCAAATCTGCAGCCCTCTCTCCATGTCCACTAAATGGAGATTTGGTCATTTTACCCAATAGACAAGACTCGCATGTAGGATATGATTCAAAATCAAAGGGGTCAAGTAACCCTTCCTTATGCAATGTCCGCAGTCTATTTTCACTAATATGACCTAGCCTACAGTGCGATAAATAGGTCAGATTTTCATCATCTCATTTTCTTTTATTAGTTTGTTCAATCTAAAGTAAATCATGTTCTACGTCACATACATACAGACCATTATTTATAATACCACGTCCATAAAAAACATTATCTCTAAGGATAGAACATTCATTATTCTTAATAATAAATGAAAAACCATCCAAATCCAACATAGGGATAGAAACAATATTCCTCACAATAGAGGGAACATAATAACAATTATTCAGAATAATAGTCTTGCCCGTAGGCATATATAAACTAAATGATCCTACAGATATGGCCGCAACCCTTGCTCCATTGCCCATACGTAGAATCACCTAATCTTTTTCAAGAGTCCTACTTCCCTTTAGTCCTTGCAACGAATTGCAAATATGAGAACCACAGGCGGTATCTAATACCCAAGTAGAAATTTGACCTAGTGACATATTAACTTCGATCATGAACATGCCTGAATCAGAAGCGGTAGTCTTACTACCCTTCTTCTTCTTCAATTCTGCAAGGTAAACCTTGCAGTTCCTCTTCTAGTGCCCCATCTTGTTACAGTGAAAACAAACAGCTAAATTAGGACCAGTCAACTTGTGAGCATCTAGTATGCTTCGGAGTGATAGTGCAGAAAACATGACGAATGCAGTAACTCTATAAATGATAAACACATAACAACAATTAGCAAATATTCAATTTCATTTCAAAATACTATATAAATCGGGTCTTTATTCATAAGTGTCTCCCACTAGTTTATCTAATTTATTCAACCCACTAAGTGAAAATTAAGCATTCATAATGCTAGTGGGAATAGGGATCCTACATTCCATCACACAACCTCGGTTGTGGCACGAAACGTCATGTTATGTTCAATAGGCAGACAACTCTTGTCAATTACATCTTATGTTATTCCCTAATATAACTTTAGCCTCTTGAATAATTGAGTCACGGCTGTGGCACGACAAACTCAATACTCTAAGTCAAGTCTAACCTAACATTTTGTACAATTGAATCAGTCTCCAACGGCCCGCGGCTGTAGCACGTACCGACCTTTAGATTCTAATTTAATGTACACATCTCTATGTAATAGACAAGTATTTCTTATTTCGAAATCAAAGCCCTCGGCTGTAGCATGAAACGACAATGATTTAAAAATAAGAACCACTTTCTACCATGTTGGAAGGCTATGACCGACACAAGCCCGTTGTGTCATTGGCCAATTACTACTTGATATTATTTAATTTTAGAGGGATTATATTATGTTACAATCATAATCATATTATAAAGAGATTCTTCCTTTTAAATTAAATATTTCAAATCAATAATCGAGAATCAGATGATTCCCAGATCGGGTGGAGCATTGTCAAGAGGCGTCACTTAATAACCCTTTCTTACAGATAGAAATCTGTTGTTGACAGAATCATCCTTTCTCTCAATATTGAAAATTTATATTCAATTACGTGTTTCATAAATACAAGAATCTCATGATCATATTCATAATATTTATTGTTAAGGCAAGAAACGATTCATATTCTCGATTTTCTAGAGCACACCTTATATTGATTTAAGTTCACCTAAATCTATCATCGCATGGTAAACATAGGCATATATCTCATATATAAAATTAAATAAACAAGTAAATGTAAAGTGCAATAAAGTAAATGTATTTGGTTATGGCCCCATCCTATGTGATGATCTTTATCAAGCTTATGATAAAGATCAAGGTCAATCTAATATGGTGATGGAAATAAATACCACTACTTATTACATAAGTCTTCTTGTATGCCTCGTCTTCTTCTTTGTATAACCTCCATTGGATAGCCTTCTTGAGTCTTAAATTACATTACATGATTGAAAGTAAAACTAATCTAATGAACTTACAAGAATAACTCGAGTTACATTCGAGATTTATGATTACAAAGATTGACGACATGCAAGTCGTATTTAAAACCAAAACCAAAACCATTACACTAAGGTCGAAAGGCCATAACCATCCACCGTGCTCATACAACACATAAAATCATGTTAAAACATATAATCTGATCTTAACATATAATATTATCCATGATCTAATCATAAAAAGAAAATATGACAAAAATCAGAAAAACAAGAATCACTCTTTATGGGCAGTAAACGACGTCAAACGCCTTACGGACAAGTCGTTAATAAAGATCAAGGTCAATCTAATATGGTGATGGAAATAAATACAACTAC
Organism: Apium graveolens; assembly: GCF_009905375.1. Lineage (NCBI taxonomy): Eukaryota > Viridiplantae > Streptophyta > Magnoliopsida > Apiales > Apiaceae > Apium > Apium graveolens. The sequence continues at coordinate 165,063,898 of NC_133655.1, forward strand.
TTATTACATAAGTCTTCTTGTATGCCTCGTCTTCTTCTTTGTATAACCTCCATTGGATAGCCTTCTTGAGTCTTCAATTACATTACATGATTGAAAGTAAAACTAATCTAATGAACTTACAAGAATAACTCGAGTTACATTCGAGATTTATGATTACAAAGATTGACGACATGCAAGTCGTATTTAAAACCAAAACCAAAACCATTACACTAAGGTCGAAAGGCCATAACCATCCACCGTGCTCATACAACACATAAAATCATGTTAAAACATATAATCTGATCTTAACATATAATATTATCCATGATCTAATCATAAAAAGAAAATATGACAAAAATCAGAAAAACAAGAATCACTCTTTATGGGCAGTAAACGACGTCAAACGCCTTACGGACAAGTCGTTCAGAAAAACAAGAATCACTCTTTATGGGCAGTAAACGACGTCAAACGCCTTACGGACAAGTATATATGATTCTCATAATTAGAACAAACATAAATCATGTATATATCAGTATATATACAGATTACATAATCATATTATGATTATACAACTCACATGAATATCATATATTCAAAACCATACATATATAAGCATATTATATCAACATCAAATCATGGGGAATCACGTACATGCTCATATATCGAAAATAGTTAAACACATAAACGAATTAAAAACTTTTCGCAAGTAGCTCTGATGCCATTGAAGGGTTTTTAGCACATAAACGCAGCGAAAACGTAAATTTAAATCTTAAAAAAAAACCTAAACCCTCCGCAGTATTCATGCAAAAAATAATATTTAATTCGTAGTTCAGTATGTTTACCTTAAGAAGCTTTACGTTAATGGAAATATGGAGGTCTTTAATGGCGATCCAAAAACGATGAACGGAGATCCTTAGCAGCTGCTCCTCAAGTGTGAATCACTCCACCGGTATCCACCAAGAAAACGATGTAATGAAGGAGGAGGAGATGGAAAGAATTAGGGTTTTGTAAATCTTTTTGGTTTTAGGCAAAAATAGGGTCTATAATAGTATATTTATAGGCAAAATTTTCAGCTGAAAATTTTCCCATAAATATTATTATTATTAACCCTTTATTTTTCTCACTAATAATTAAAACACCTTTTAATTATTAATCCTTTTTCTAAACTCTTTAGAAATAATTCTCTCACTTGATTTAATTTCCAAAAATTAAATTCTTAATTAATAATATTAAGAACCTTTTCTTAATTAATTTATAATCAATTAAATCTCATTTAATCAATTATTAAATTTTCCAATTAATTATTTATTTCATAAATAAATAATTATCAGCCATTATTAATTAATTCCTCCACCATTAAATTATTCTCTTTTATGGTGTGACCCTGTAGGTTCAATATTAAGCCGGTAGTAGAAATAAATAATAATAAAACTATTTTATCATTATTTATATAAATTCTCTAATTCATTAAATATGATTAATTAATTAATCATATTTATTCTACATCGTGAGGGATACTTCTCAGCATATCGCGACTATCCGGATAATACGAATTCACTGCTTAGAATACCAAGAACCTATTCGGTGAGTAGTTACCGTACAATCAATTCCTTCTACCCTGCAATGTGAGAATTAAATACAAGGCATGGAACTTGTGTCAAGCCTATCTTATTTAATCACTTACTTTCCCATTCACTATGCTTAGTTCTATTTAATGTAAATTAAAATTCCTTTCTAATTTCATTTACTATGGCCAAAGATTCCTGAACTAGCATAAGTGGATCAGCATTGAACATTCTCTTCCTTCACTGGAAGGGGTAGATCCTTTATTGATCATACACTATCTTCGTGTACAAATTCCTATACCCAGTAGAGCCCTTATAATTGTCCCTTGAGACTGAGAACTAAACCAAAGCATAGTTCAGTGTACACAAGATGACTATGATGACCTCAAATCTATGGATACTTGTACAACTATCACTATGTGAACAACTGCTGACACGTGAGTGAACTCCATCAGTTGTTCAGCTGTGTGAGTCATGTTCAGTGAACTTATTCTATAATAAGCACCTACATACTAGCTATAGTGTCACCACACAAATGTCTATGAGAACAGACATCCTTCATAATGAAGCAAGCATAGTATGTACCGACTTTTGCGGGTTATTAATTACCAGTTAGTAATCCTATGACCAAGAACTATTTAAGTTTAGAGTTATCATCTTTTAGGTCTCACTATTATGATCTCATCATAATCCATAAAAAGCTTTACTCTAAACTGTGGTATATCTTATTTAAACATTTAAATAGATAGAGCCCGCAATAAAAACAAAACAAGTCTTTTATTAATATCAATGAAATCAAAACAGATTACATAAAAGTTATTCCTAAATCCTCATACATGAATGGACTTAGGACATATCTCTTTCATTCACCAGATACACATGGGTGTATTTCTTGCACACAAAAAGTGAAACTGCATCTATCCTGATTGATCATGTCAACCAACTGGATAAATTGGTCAAAGATTTTGTGAAGATCATAAGAAGTGATAATGGCACTGAGTTCAAGAATTTGATCATGGAAGAGTTCTGCAAAGACCATGAAATAAAGCATGAATTTTCTGCTCCTGGAACTCCACAGCAAAATAGAATTGTTGAAAGAAAGAATAGAACTCTTATTGAAGCTGCATGAACTATGCTTGATGAAGCAAAGTTGCCAACCTACTTTTGGGCTGAAGCTGTGCAGACTGCTTGTTTTACTCAGAATGCAACACTCATTAACAAGCATGGTAAGACACCATATTAGATGGTGAAGAAAAAGAAGCTAAATCTGAAGTATTTTCATGTATTTGGATGCAAGTGTTTTGTTCTTAAGACTCATCCCGAATAGCTATCCAAATTTGATCTAAAAGCTGATGAAGGAATTTTTATTGGATATCCACTTTCTACAAAAGCCTTCAGAGTCTACAATTTAAGAACAAGGGTTGTCATGGAATCTATCAATGTCTCTTTTGATGATAAGAAGATTACTGGACTTGAAGATTTCAATGATCATGATCAGCTGAGATTTGAAAATGAAGTTTTAAATTCTGATTCTGTAAATCCTGATACTGCAAACTCTGATGGATTAAACTCTGATATTATTGAAATTGTGGTGACTACGCCAAAGGAGAATGCACCTGTGTAGGGGGATACTAAAGATCTAACCACATCTCAAGAAACATCAGAACCTACAACAGGCTCTTCAAGTTCTGATGGGCCAAGTTTTGATAGTTCTGGAAACTCATGTTCTGATATTTCTGGAAACTCAAATAATGAAGGATCCAACTCAGAGAGCATAATTTCAGGGGGAGCCTCAGAAAATGTTGATGAAGACAGCATGGATCATGGGGGATCATCCAGTTCTAGAGAAAACCTTCCATCTGCAAGGAAGTGGACTAAAGCACATACACCTGACTTAATTATTGGAAATCCTGATACAGGTGTCAGAACTAGAACAGCTACATCAAATGAATGTATCTATCATTATTTTCTTTCTCAGACTGAACCAAAGAAAGTGGAAGAAGCTCTTCAAGATGCTGATTGGGTGCAAACAATGCAAGAAGAGCTAAATGAATTTGAAAGAAATAAAGTCTGGACCCTAGTACCAAGACCAAAGAACAGGTCTGTTGTTGGCACAAAGTGGGTGTTCAGAAATAAAACTGATAGTGATGGCATAATTACAAGGAACAAAGCAAGTTTGGTTGCAAAATGATACTCTCAACAGGAGTGAATTGATTATGATGAAACATTTACACCAGTTGCTAGATTGGAAGTCATAAGAATTTTTTTGGCTTATGCTGCTCACAAGAAGTTTAAAGTCTTTCAAATGGATGTGAAAAGTGCTTTTCTCAATGGAGAATTGGAAGAAGAGGTATATGTTGAACAACCTCCAGGCTTTGTAGAACCCAAATTTCCCAATCATGTCTACAGGCTTGATAAAACCTTATGCAAGCTCCACGAGCATGGTATGAGACATTAGCTCAGTTTCTTCTGGAAAGTGGATTTAACAGAGGGACTATTGACAAAACATTGTTCTACCTCAACCATGGAAAGGACTTACTTTTGGTGCAAATATATGTTGATGATATCATTTTTGGTTCTACAAATGACAAACTTCGTAAGAAATTTACCAAGCTGATGCAGTCAAGATATCAAATGAGTATGATGGGAGAACTTAACTATTTTCTGGGCCTTCAAGTCAAGCAGAATGAAGAAGGAACTTTTATTTGTCAATCTAAATATACCAGAAATTTGTTGAAGAAATTTGGAATGCAAGATTGTTCAAATGCATTCACTCTTATGGCCACTGCAACAAAGTTGGATAAGAATACTGGTAAATCGGTAGATATTACTGATTACAGAGGTATGATTGGTTCACTACTCTATCTAACTGCAAGTAGACCTGATATCATGTATGCTACCTGTCTTTGTGCAAGATTTCAAGTAGATCCAAGAGAACCTCACTGTAACGTCTGGGAAATATTATGTAATTATTTTTATCAGTAAATAATTATTATGTGATTTTTATGTGAATTTTGGTGAATTATTTGATAACTGATATTAATATTTGGATGTTTATTTCTGATGAAAATGTGGATATTTTTAAGTTTTAATTATCCAGAATTAAATATAGATAATTTTGGTATTTTTCTGGTAATTTTTGGATTACAATATGATTTTATAAGGATTTATAGAATTAATAATGATTATTCTACATAATTCTAAAAATTAATTTTTAGAATCAGAAATCGTCCCACTTCAATTGTTTTTACGTTTTTACAACCCGAAACTCTTCCGAAAACTCTTTCCTAACCTAATTTGATAATTCTGAACACTTTTCATGTTTTCACTTTTTCGATCCGGGGTACGGTTTGACCTGTACGAGTCCCGCTGTGAAATTTTCGATACGCAAATCATTTTATATATCGATAAGAATCCATATTCTAAAAAGGACAGACAGTATCACCTTAATTTCGTATAAAGTATTTTATAGGAAGCTCTGTTTTAATAATTATCCAATTCTGGTATTAAAATCGTATCGTCTTTTTAGTTACTTAGCGGCTAAGTAACCTATTTTTGGATCCGGTCTGTAAATATATTGATCGAAATATTAAATAAATAAAATATGCAATGGTTCTGTTAGCGATGTGTTGCTATATTGTTAATTGTGTTCGATTGGTTAGATGCGAAGATTATTTTTTTATTTAATTATCGAGCTGTATGCATTTAATTCATTTTAAAGTGATTTTATTGAATATTTATTCTTAAAAATGCAAAAATTGTTTCTAAAATTATTTTTATTACTTTATAATTTTATTTATTATTTTTAGGAGTTTATAAAATTTAGAAATTAATATTTTATTGATTATTTATCTTTAAATGATTTTCTGATTGCATTTAATTTTAAAAATCAATATTTATTCCAGAATTCTTCAAAAATTACGAAACTCATATTTTATATAGTTCAAAATATTTCGAGAATTTTTAAAATTGTTTCCTTAATTTTTGGGATAAATTTGACATGCGCGTTGTTTTGTTTAATTGTAAAAATGCAAGCCCTATGTGCACTTCAGAAATGATTTAAAAAATTCTGGAAATTTTATTTTGTTAACATCTAATTATTTCCGGAATTTTAAAATTATTTTCGTGAGTTTTCGAATTATTTTATATATTAAATGCTCATTAAAATTCCTAATTGCAATATTTAAATCGGGTCGTAAAATTAATGGCGAAACAGATCAGATAAGTATTATTTAGTTCCCCTTTCTTCTTCTCTCCTTTCTGTGCAATCTCTCCCTCTCTCTCTCGATTGATCTCTTTGTTCCCCTCAAATTTCTCTTTCTCCTCTAATCTCTCTGTTCCTCCTTTGTATTCTCCGATTCACCTATTTTTGGTAAGCTTCACCGGCCTCCTTGATTGTTTTTCTTTGTTTCCGGCCGATTGTCGCCGCCGGTTCTCTAGTGAGGTGACAGTGGTGGGGGTGTTACTCGGTTCTTTGTGTTGTATTTTGTGTCGTGCGTGCGTGTGTGAGTATGGGTGTGTGTGCATCTGTGTGTGTGGTGTTTATGCGGCGGTACCGCCATGTAGCTACCGTGTAGCCACCTGTTCTTGCTTCTTTCCGGTCTATTTTGGTTCGATTGGTGATGTGTTACACGCGGTGGTGTTTAGAAATTTTACTCATTTAATTAATTATTTTATTTGCTGCAGTGAATAAATTGATTCGAAGTTTTATGAAATAAAATTTATCATGCGGGAATAAATATGTATTTAATCAGTAGAATACGCATTGGAAACCCGCAATTTTACGGGCACCCGCGAATTTTACCGCCGTCGGCGATGAGCCTCGGCGAGCCGACGGTGGGCGATGATGATTTTTATCTGAGTCCTACATTTATAAATAAAATAAAATTAATTCGTGAAATTAATTTTGAAATGAAAATTACGAATTAAAATATAAAAATATGAATAACCAGGATAAATAATTGAGATTACATTGGTGTTTGGGAATTATGAATTGTAGTTGCGGGTGATTGGTTGTTGTTGTGTGATTGAATTGTTGTTGTGATTGACGTCGAAATGATTTGACGGGTAGGCCGATAAATAGAGGAAACGCTGCCCGATTTTTGGGAAAATAAATTCCGAAAATACGGGAACGTAACCTGTAATTGTCGGTAACGTCGAAAGAGGATATAATTGAACTTTATGAAACCTATTTATGTGACGTGACAAGATATTTTGTGAATAATCGATTACCCTATTTTTCAAAATGACAAATATACGTATTTTTCCGAAATTAAATACCGAACCGATTTTCAAAGATGTGAACCATAATTGCTATGTGTATTTCGATAATACATATAAATATAAATTCGGTTATAAAATCGTATGGGTAGAATAGGATAGCGATTTGATGTTAAGCTTAAGCGGTTATCTGAATTAGGGTATTTCAACCCTGTAGGTCATAGTCGGAAGATCCAAGACGTGACGTCGGACTAGGAATGATCTAACGATTAGATGTCGAGATTAACGAAGTTCCAATTGAAGGGCCTGAGTGTTGGTATCATATCCAGAATGAGATAATTGTTTGACGATAAGGCCGAACATTCAAGTCGAACCAAAGTCAACTAGTAATAGCGATTAAAGATTATTGAGGCAAGTATTCCAGAATATTCTTTTAAATACTGCAAGTATTCTTGATTTTCTTTTAAATACTGCAAGTATTCCCAAACTTTTTTTTAAATACTGCAAATATTTATTCGCTCCTATTCTAAGTTCAGAATAGTTAACTATTTTATATTTCGCTGCAATTACTCTTATTATGCCAGTTCTTTTCATTATTGTTCCTTTATTATTAATTGATCTCTTAAGCAAATACCTATTGTTCCGGGTTATTTGCGAACCCTAAATAGGGATGTTTTGAAATCAAAGTGATTTCACATCAAAATACTCTATGGATTGGATGGTTACAATACGGGACGGGTACAACCCGAACCCTTGATTATTAGGCCATAGTTTCCTGGGTACCGTATATATGTTGATTGGGTCTATGCAGTTGGGTATAGATCCGCACTATCTCCTGACTGATCAGCATGTTATAGTGCATATGTTGGTTTCTAGTGTCCAGTCTAATTCATTGTTGTTAGGAATATATGTGCATTAGTTTGATGATATGTTTAACAAAACACTTAAGTAGAAATCTAGTGTTTGTAGCCTCAACGGATAAGACCATTTTGGCTATCCGTTGATGGTGTAGCTTTACTTAGAAATAAGTCTAGTGCTGTAGCACATTTCAGTCTCTGAATTTGAGATATAATTCTTCTGTGTTGAGGGAAATTATAAGTCATGTTGACTACTAGAGGATATGTAGATAGGAAGGTCAATTGTAAATATTTCATGCCCTGTAATTTTGTATAAATGAAATGGTGTCAATGGATAACTTAAAGACCTTCAATGGATGAGAAACAAATCTTCAACGGATGTCTCTAAAGCTTCAACGGATAACATCCTTCAACGGATGAGTGCATCAAGTGATAGAGCTTCAACTGCTAACACATCAACGGATGAAGCCATCAATGGATGAAGGCTTCAACGGATGTTCTGTTAGATAGCAGTTGACAAGTGGTAGTTGTACCTACAAACAGAGGCACATGGGTTGACAGAGATAACTGAGATGTGGTAGCCTATTTCAGGAACATCAGAAAAAGCAGCCGTTCTACTCTAGTATAAAGAGGCAATAGTCAACAATACACTGGAGTAAAATGGAGAAGAAACAAGTGGAGAACTTATTTTATTATTGTACTTTTTATCTTTGTCTTCACTTGTAAACTTGGTAATATATAAACCAAGTAGCAGCTAGTAATTAGATAAGAATTTTTCCAGAGCTGTTTAGAAAAATCTTGAGAGAAAAATTATCTAGTTTGTACTAGGACGCAGCTGTGATCAACTTCTTGAATCACAGATTTTCTGAAATACCATCTCTGGTGGAACAACAATCCACCAAAAAAGTTTTTAAGGTCTGTTGTGTTCTTTACATTAGTGTTTGAATATATATTTGTCTGTATTAGCTTAAAGCAATTCATACACTTGTTTATCTTAAACACATAGCCTTTGAAACTGCTCAAAACTTGAAAAAGTTTTGAGATTTACATTCAACCCCCCCTTCTGTAAATCTCATTGTTAGTTCATTAGGAATAACAATTGGTATCAGAGCTAGCTTTTGACACACAAAGAGTTTAAAGATCTTGGAAACTAACAAAGATGAGTAAGAAGGATATTGGAGTAAAAATCCCAGTTCTTGACAAAGACAGTTATCACCATTGGAAGGTGAAAATGCACCTTCATCTACTCTCCCAAGATGAAGGTTATGTAAACTGCATTGAGAATGGTCCTCACATTCCCCACAAAGTAGCCACAGTTGCTACGGCCACAATTGCTGTTGGTCAATCCATTCCAAAACCTAGAGCAGAATGGACAATGGAAGACACAGAAGAAGTCCACAAGGATAAGAAGACTATGAACATTTTGTTTAATGGTCTTGACAAGGATATGTTTGATAATGTGACAAATTGCACAACTGCCAAAGAGGTTTGGGACACAGTTCAGCTACTGTGTGAAGGTACAGAACAAGTAAAAGAAAACAAAATGCAGCTTCTCATTCAACAGTATGAGTATTTTCATTTTGAAGAAAATGAATCTTTAAATGACACATTCAATAGATTCCAAAAGCTGGTGAATGGACTGAAGCTGTATGGTAGAGTGTACCAGGTGAAGGATTCAAATCTTAAATTTTTAAGATCCTTGCCAAAGGAATGGAAACCCATGACTGTCTCCTTGAGAAACTCTCAAGATTATAAGGACTTCACTCTTGAAAGATTATATGGAATCTTGAAGACTTATGAACTAGAGCTGGAACAGGATGAGGTATTGGAGAAGGGAAGAAAGAAAGGAGGTTCAGTTGCCTTGGTAGCTGAAAATGAAAAAGAATGCAGACAAGAAACTGTGAGATCTACATCAAACTCCAAAGATGGCACAAGCAAATCAGAATCAAGCAAGGGTAAGGAGCAAGTTGCTGAGAATGAAGACAACTCCAGCCAAGATGACTCTGATGGTATTGATGAGCATCTTGCATTTCTGTCCAGAAGATTTGCAAAGATGAAATTTAAGAAAAACACTAGAGCCACTAAACCTCATAAGAACATGGTGGACAAAACCAAGTTCAAGTGTTACAATTGTGGTACAAGTGGACACTTTGCAAGTGAGTGCAGAAAGCCAACTTCTGAAAAGAAGAAATTTGACCAAGTAGATTACAAAAAGAAATATTTTGATCTGCTCAAGCAAAAGGAGAGGGCTTTCATTACTCAAGAAAAAGACTGGGCAGCTGATGGAGAAGAAGAGGATGAAAATGTGGAATATGTCAACTTGGCTCTCATGGCTGATTCTGAGGAAAATGAAGTTAGTTCATCAAGCAACCAGGTAATCACTACTGATTTAACACAGCTTACTAAAGAAGAGTGCAATGATGCTTTTAATGACATGTCTACTGAACTGTATCATTTGCATGTGTCTCTTAAATCTCTTGCTAAAGAAAATAGTAGGATTAAAGAGAACAATTTGTTTTTAAGTGATAGAAATGCTGTGTTAGAAGATAAGTTGATTGACCTAGAGAAAACTAAGCTACATTGTATATCTGTTGAAAATGAACTAGCTGAATCTGTTAAGAAAGTAGAAATACTTTCTAATCAATTAGAGAGAGAGCAAGAGGTGATTAAAGCCTGGAAGACATCTAGGGATGTTAGTGCTCAAATTGCCAAGGTCCAAGGAATTGAATCATTCTGTGAGACTGCCTGGAATAAAAACAAAAAGAAACTGGAATTAATTGATGGGCTGTCAACGGATGTGGAATCAACGGATGATGAAAGTTATCCGTCGAAGGAAGAAAAGGAGCATCCGTTGAAGGTTCCTCAATTAAAACATGCAGATGTTTCTAAAAGTGAAAATCTAAAGAAACTCAACAAAAAGTTTGGTTCAACTTCCAAGAACTTTGTTAAAGAAGAAGCAAACACATCCAAAGATTTCAGTAAGGTGAATGTAGGACACATGACCTTCGAACAGTTAAAGAATAGGCTCAAAGTGGTTGAGGATAAAAAGGAAACTAAAAAGAAATCTAATAGAAATGGGAAGGTAGGGGTTAACAAACATAACAATTACACACCTGATAAGTATGCTCCTAGAAAAAGCTGTGTGCATTGTAGTAGTGTTAATCATCTATCTGCTAATTGCAAATCTATTAAGAAAACTCCCATACTTGTGCCCTCTTCCATGCCTAATATGTCTGCATCACCTCTGCATGCTATGCCTGTTATGTCTCATCAGAATCCTTATGCACATTTTGCAAACATGCCATATTTTAACAATCCTTATCTTGCTGCATTTAGTATGCCTCAAATGTCATACAATATGCCAATATGGAATAACATGCTTACACAATCCATGCCTTATCAAATTCCAAATGTGCTAAATAATTCTGTGACTAACCCTACACCTCAACCAACTACATCTAAGATCAAGGTTGACTCAAAGTTACCTAAGTCTAAAGATGCAGGAGGAATGAAGTCTAGGAGAAAGGCTAACAAGAATGGACCCAAGGAAACTTGGGTACCAAAATCAACTTGATTGATTTTATGGTGTGCAGGGAAAAAGAAGAAATCTATGGTACTTGGACAGTGGCTGTTCAAGACACATGACAGGAGATTTCTCCCTGCTCACAGAGTTTAAGGAGAGAGCTGGCCCTAGCATAACCTTTGGAGATGACAGCAAAGGGTTTACTATGGGATATGGCTTGATTTCAACAAGGAATGTCATAATTGATGAAATTGCACTAGTTGATGGTCTCAAGCACAACTTACTGAGCATCAGCCAACTATGTGATAGAGGGAATACAATTTCCTTCAATTCAGAAGCCTGTGTTGTCACCAGTAAGAAAGACAACAAAGTGGTTCTAACTGGAGTTAGAAAAGGAAATGTGTACTTAGCTGACTTCAACTCTACAGATGCAGAATCTATTACTTGTCTCTTCAGCAAAGCAAGTTCAGCTGAAAGTTGGCTATGGCACAAGAAGCTATCCCATTTGAATTTCAAGAAAATGAATGATCTAGTCAAAAAGGACTTAGTTAGAGGAATTCCTCTTGTTGAATTCTCAAGGGATGGTTTGTGTGATGCTTGTCAGAAAGGCAAACAAAGGAAAGCATCATTCAAAAAGAAGCTTGAAACAACAATTGATGAACCATTACAGCTGCTACATATGGATTTGTTTGGACCAGTCAATGTATTGTCAATTGCAAGAAAAAGATATTGCTTGGTGATTGTAGATGATTTCTCAAAGTTTTCATGGGTCTATTTTCTTGGATCAAAGGATGAAGCAAGTGAAATCATTATCAATCATATCAGGCAAGTCAATAATCATCCTGACCTGAAAGTTAGGAATATCAGGAGTGACAATGGAACTGAGTTCAAGAATTTTACAATGAGGCTGTTCTGTGAAGAAAATGGAATCATGCATGAGTTCTCAGCTCCAAGAACACCTCAGCAAAATGGGGTAGTTGAAAGAAAGAACAGATCTTTAATTGAGGCTGCTAGAAGAATCAAAGTTACCAACA